>NC_083365.1:4780000-4802500 GCF_030254825.1 Meriones unguiculatus | reverse complement strand
CCTAACAGGAACAAGTTTCCAAGGAAAGAACGTAAATGAAAAGCACGACTTTGTAAACTGAATCACATGTGTGTCACTCGCTCAATTAGGAATACAGGAAAACCGAAAAGTGATATATCACACTGTACAGCACAGAAACAAGTTTTCATCGAAACAACAGAAAAGCAAACCACAACTTTGTAAACTAAATCACATACGTGTCACCCGTTCAATTATTACAACAGGAAAACTGAAAACTGATATATCACACTGTACAGCCCAGAAACAAGTTTCCAACCGAAGAACAGAAATCCAAAGCACTACTTTGTAAACTAAATCACATGTATGTCGCTCGCTCAATTAGGAATACAGGGAAACCGAAAAGTGATATATCTCACTGTACAGCACAAGAACAAGTTTCCAACGAAAGAACATTAAAGCAAAGCATAACTTTGTAAACTAATTCACATATGTGTGACCTGTTCAATTATTATAACAGGAAAACTGAAAAGTGATATAAATCTAACCCTAACCCTAACCCTAACCCCTAACCCTAACCCTAACCCTAACCCTAACCCCTAACCCTAACCCTAACCCTAACCCTAACCTTAACCCTAACTTGTTCCTAACAGGAACAAGTTTCCAAGGAAAGAACATAAATGAAAAGCACTGCTTTGTAAACTGAATCACATGTGTGTCACTCGCTCAATTAGGAATACAGGAAAACCGAAAAGTGTTATCTCGCACTGTACGGCACAGAAACAAGTTTCCATCGAAAGAACAGAAAAGCAAAGCACAACTTTGTAAATTAAATGACATACGTGTCGCCCGTTCAATTATTACAACAGGAAAACTAAAAAGTGATATATCACTCTGTACAGCACAGAAACAAGTTTCCAACCGAAGAACAGAAATCCAAAGCACTACTTTGTAAACTAAATCACATGTATGTCGCTCGCTCAATTAGGAATACAGGGAAACCGAAAAGTGTTATCTCGCACTGTATGGCACAGAAACAAATTTCCAAAGAAAGAACAGAAACACAAAGCACAACTTTGTGAATTAAATGACATACGTGTCGCCTGTTCAATTATTATAACAGGAAAACTTAAAAGTGATATAACGCACTGTACAGCACAGGAACAAGTTTCCATCGAAAGAACAGAAACGCAAAGCACAACTTTGTAAACTAATTCACATACGTGTCGCCTGTTCAATTATTATAACAGGTAAACTGAAAAGTGATATAACACTAACCCTAACCCTAACCCTAACCCTAACCCTAAGCCCCTAACCCTAACCCTAACCCTAACCCCTAACCCTAACCCTAACACCTAACCCTAACCCTAACCCTAACCCTAACCCCTAACCCTAACCCTAACCCTAACCCCTAACCCTAACCCTAACGCTAACCGTAACCCTAACCATATCCCTTACCCAGCCCTAACCTAACCCTAACCCTAACCCTAATCCTAACCCTAACCCTAAACCTAACTTGTTCCTAACAGGAACAAGTTTCCAAGAAAAGAACGTAAATGAAAAGCACGACTTTGTAAACTGAATCACATGTGTGTCACTCGCTCAATTAGGAATACAGGAAAACCGAAAAGTGATATATCACACTGTACAGCACAGAAACAAGTTTTCATCGAAAGAACAGTAAAGGAAAGCACAACTTTGTAAACTAAATCACATACGTGGCACCCGTTCAATTATTACAACAGGAAAACTGAAAAGTGATATATCACACTGTACAGCCCAGAAACAAGTTTCCATCGAAAGAACAAAAGCGCAAAGCACAACTTTGTAAACTAATTCACATACGTGTCGCCTGTTCAATTATTATAACAGGAAAACTGAAAAGTGATATAACGCACTGTACAGCACAGAAACAAGTTTCCATCGAAAGAACAGAAACGCAAAGCACAACTTTGTAAATTGAATGACATACGTTTCGCCTGTTTAATTATCATAACAGGAAAACTGAAAAGTGATATATGACATTATACAGCACAGGAACAAGTTTCAAATGAAGGAACAAAAAAGAAAATCATTAATTTGTAAACTAAATCACATGTGCGTCGCTCGATCCATTAGGAATACAGGAAAACTGAAAAGTGATATATCTCACTAAACAGCACAAGAACAAGTTTCCAACGAAAGAACAGAAAAGCAAAGCACTACATTTAAAAAGAATCACCTGTGTGTCGCTCACTCATTTAGGAATACAGGAAAACTGAAAAGTGTTATCTCGCACTGTACGGCACAGAAACAAGATTCCATTGAAAGAATAGATACACAAAGCAAAACTTTGTAAACTAATTCACATATGTGTCGCCTGTTCAATTATTATAACAGGAAAACTGAAAAGTGATATAACCCTAACCCTAACCCTAACCTTAACCCTAAGCCCCTAACCCTAACCCTAACCCTAACCCCTAACCCTAACCCTAACACCTAACCCTAACCCTAACCCTAACCCTAACCCCTAACCCTAACCCTAACCCTTACCCTAACCCCTAACTCTAACCCTAACCCTAACCCCTAACCCTAACCCTAACGCTCACCGTAACCCTAACCATATCCCTTACCCAACCCTAACCTAACCCTAACCCTAACCCTAACCCTAAACATAACTTGTTCCTAACAGGAACAAGTTTCCAAGGAAAGAACGTAAATGAAAAGCACGACTTTGTAAACTGAATCACATGTGTGTCACTCGCTCAATTAGGAATACAGGAAAACCGAAAAGTACACTGTACAGCACAGAAACAAGTTTTCATCGAAAGAACAGAAAAGCAAAGCACAACTTTGTAAACTAAATCACATACGTGTCACCCGTTCAATTATTACAACAGGAAACCTGAAAACTGATATATCACACTGTACAGCCCAGAAACAAGTTTCCAACCGAAGAACAGAAATCCAAAGCACTAGTTTGTAAACTAAATCACATGTATGTCGCTCGCTCAATTAGGAATACAGGGAAACCGAAAAGTGTTATCTCGCACTGTATGGCACAGAAACAAATTTCCAAAGAAAGAAGAGAAAGGCAAAGCTCAACTTTGTAAAATAAATGACATACGTGTCGCCTGTTCAATTATTATAACAGGAAAACTTAAAAGTGATATAACGCACTGTACAGCACAGGAACAAGTTTCCATCGAAAGAACATAAAAGCAAAGCACAACTTTGTAAACTAATTCACATACGTGTCGCCTGTTCAATTATTATAACAGGAAAACTGAAAAGTGATATAACGCACTGTACAGCACAGGAACAAATTTCCAAAGAAAGAACAGAAACGCAAAGCACAACTTTGTGAACTAATTCACATACGTGTCGCCTGTTCAATTATTATAACAGGAAAACTGAAAAGTGATATAACGCACTGTACAGCACAGGAACAAGTTTCCATCGAAAGAACAGAAACGCAAAGCACAACTTTTTAAACTAATTCACATACTTGTCGCCTGTTCAATTATTATAACAGGAAAAATGAAAAGTGATATAACGCACTGTACAGCACAGAAACAAGTTTCCATCTAAAGAACAGAAACGCAAAGCAAAACTTTGTAAACTAATTCACATATGTGTCGCCTGTTCAATTATTATAACAGGAAAACTGAAAAGTGATATAACCCTAACCCTAACCCTAACCCTAACCCTAAGCCCCTAACCCTAACCCTAACCCTAACCCTAACCCCTAACCCTAACCCTAACACCTAACCCTAACCCTAACCCTAACCCTAACCCCTAACCCTAACCCTAACCCTTACCCTAACCCCTAACCCTAACCCTAACCCTAACCCCTAACCCTAACCCTAACGCTAACCGTAACCCTAACCATATCCCTTACCCAACCCTAACCTAACCCTAACCCTAACCCTAACCCTAAACATAACTTGTTCCTAACAGGAACAAGTTTCCAAGGAAAGAACGTAAATGAAAAGCACGACTTTGTAAACTGAATCACATGTGTGTCACTCGCTCAATTAGGAATACAGGAAAACCGAAAAGTACACTGTACAGCACAGAAACAAGTTTTCATCGAAAGAACAGAAAAGCAAAGCACAACTTTGTAAACTAAATCACATACGTGTCACCCGTTCACTTATTACAACAGGAAACCTGAAAACTGATATATCACACTGTACAGCCCAGAAACAAGTTTCCAACCGAAGAACAGAAATCCAAAGCACTACTTTGTAAACTAAATCACATGTATGTCGCTCGCTCAATTAGGAATACAGGGAAACCGAAAAGTGTTATCTCGCACTGTATGGCACAGAAACAAATTTCCAAAGAAAGAACAGAAACGCAAAGGACAACTTTGTAAATTAAATGACATACGTGTCGCCTGTTTAATTATTATAACAGGAAAACTGAAAAGTGATATAACGCACTGTATAGCACAGGAACAAGTTTCCATCGAAAGAACAGAAACGCAAAGTACAACTTTGTAAAATAATTCACATACGTGTCGCCTGTTCAATTATTATAACAGGAAAACTGAAAAGTGATATATCACATTGTACAGCACAGGAACAAGTTTCAAATGAAAGAACAAATAATAAAATCACTAATTTGTAAACTAAATCACATGTGCGTCGCTCGCTCCATTAGGAATACAGGAAAACTGAAAAGTGATATATCTCACTGTACAGCGCAAGAACAAGTTTCCAACGAAAGAACAGAAAAGCAAAGCACAACTTTGTAAACTAATTCACATCTGTGTGGCCTGTTCAATTATTATAACAGGAAAACTGAAAAGTGATATAACCCTAACCCTAACCCTTAACCCTAACCCTAACCCTAACCCTAACCCCTAACCCTAACCCTAACCGTAACCCTAACCATATCCCTTACCCAGCCCTAACCTAACCCTACCCCTAACCCTAACCCTAACCCTAACCCTAACCTTAACCCTAACTTGTTCCTCACAGGAACAAGTTTCCAAGGAAAGAACATAAATGAAAAGCACTGCTTTGTAAACTGAATCACATGTGTGTCACTCGCTCAATTAGGAATACAGGAAAACTGAAAAGTGTTATCTCGCACTGTACGGCACAGAAACAAGTTTCCATCGAAAGAACAGAAACGCAAAGCACAACTTTGTAAACTAAATCACATACGTGTCGCCCGTTCAATTATTACAACAGGAAAACTGAAAAGTGATATATCACACTGTACAGCACTGAAACAAGTTTCCAACCGAAGAACAGAAAATCAAAGCACTACTTTGTAAACTAAATCACATGTATGTCGCTCGCTCAATTACGAATACAGGGAAACCGAAAAGTGTTATCTCGCACTGTATGGCACAGAAACAAATTTCCAAAGAAAGAACGGAAACGCAAAGCACAACTTTGTAAATTAAATGACATACGTGTCGCCTGTTCAATTATTATAAGAGGAAAACTTAAAAGTGATATAACGCACTGTACAGCACAGGAACAAGTTTCCATCGAAAGAACAGAAACGCAAAGCACAACTTTTTAAACTAATTCACATATGTGTCGCCTGTTCAATTATTATAATAGGAAAACTGAAAAGTGATATAACGCACTGTACAGCACAGAAACAAGTTTCCATCGAAAGAACAGAAACGCAAAGCACAACTTTGTAAACTAATTCACATACGTGTCGCCTGTTCAATTATTATAACAGGAAAACTGAAAAGTGATATAACGCACTGTACAGCACAGAAACAAGTTTCCATCGAAAGAACAGAAACGCAAAGCACAACTTTGTAAATTGAATGACATACGTTTCGCCTGTTTAATTATCATAACAGGAAAACTGAAAAGTGATATATGACATTATACAGCACAGGAACAAGTTTCAAATGTAAGAACAAAAAAGAAAATCATTAATTTGTAAACTAAGTCACATGTGCGTCGCTCGATCCATTAGGAATACAGGAAAACTGAAAAGTGATATATCTCACTATACAGCACAAGAACAAGTTTCCAACGAAAGAACAGAAAAGCAAAGCACTACATTTAAACAGAATCACCTGTGTGTCGCTCGCTCAATTAGGAATACAGGAAAACTGAAAAGTGTTATCTCGCACTGTACGGTACAGAAACAAGATTCCATTGAAAGAATAGATACACAAAGCAAAACTTTGTAAACTAATTCACATATGTGTCGCCTGTTCAATTATTATAACAGGAAAACTGAAAAGTGATATAACACTAACCCTAACCCTAACCCTAACCCTAAGCCCCTAACCCTAACCCTAACCCTAACCCCTAACACTGACCCTAACACCTAACCCTAACCCTAACCCTAACCCTAACCCCTAACCCTAACCTTAACCCTAAACCTAAGCCCCTAACCCTAACCCTAACCCTAACCCCTAACCCTAACCCTAACACCTAACCCTAACCCTAACCCTAACCCTAACCCCTAACCCTAACCCTAACCCTAACCCTAACCCTAACCCCTAACCCTAACCCTAAACATAACTTGTTCCTAACAGGAACAAGTTTCCAAGGAAAGAACGTAAATGAAAAGCACGACTTTGTAAACTGAATCACATGTGTGTCACTCGCTCAATTAGGAATACAGGAAAACCGAAATGTGATATATCACACTGTACAGCACAGAAACAAGTTTTCATCGAAAGAACAGAAAAGCAAAGCACAACTTTGTAAACTAAATCACATACGTGTCACCCGTTCAATTATTACAACAGGAAAACTGAAAACTGATATATCACACTGTACAGCCCAGAAACAAGTTTCCAACCGAAGAACAGAAATCCAAAGCACTACTTTGTAAACTAAATCACATGTATGTCGCTCGCTCAATTAGGAATACAGGGAAACCGAAAAGTGTTATCTCGCACTGTATGGCACAGAAACAAATTTCCAAAGAAAGAACAGAAACGCAAAGGACAACTTTGTAAATTAAATGACATACGTGTCGCCTGTTTAATTATTATAACAGGAAAACTGAAAAGTGATATAACGCACTGTACAGCACAGGAACAAGTTTCCATCGAAAGAACAGAAACGCAAAGTACAACTTTGTAAAATAATTCACATACGTGTCGCCTGTTCAATTATTATAACAGGAAAACTGAAAAGTGATATATCACATTGTACAGCACAGGAACAAGTTTCAAATGAAAGAACAAATAATAAAATCACTAATTTGTAAACTAAATCACATGTGCGTCGCTCGCTCCATTAGGAATACAGGAAAACTGAAAAGTGATATATCTCACTGTACAGCGCAAGAACAAGTTTCCAACGAAAGAACAGAAAAGCAAAGCACAACTTTGTAAACTAATTCACATATGTGTGGCCTGTTCAATTATTATAACAGGAAAACTGAAAAGTGATATAACCCTAACCCTAACCCCTAACCCTAACCCTAAGCCTAACCGTAACCCTAACCATATGCCTTACCCAGCCCTAACCTTACCCTACCCCTAACCCTAACCCTAACCCTAACCCTAACCTTAACCCTAACTTGTTCCTAACAGGAACAAGTTTCCAAGGAAAGAACATAAATGAAAAGCACTGCTTTGTAAACTGAATCACATGTGTGTCACTCGCTCAATTAGGAATACAGGAAAACCGAAAAGTGTTATCTCGCACTGTACGGCACAGAAACAAGTTTCCATCGAAAGAACAGAAACGCAAAGCACAACTTTGTAAACTAAATCACATACGTGTCGCCCGTTCAATTATTACAACAGGAAAACTGAAAAGTGATACATCACACTGTACAGCACAGAAACAAGTTTCCAACCGAAGAACAGAAATCCAAAGCACTACTTTGTAAACTAAATCACATGTATGTCGCTCGCTCAATTAGGAATACAGGGAAATCGAAAAGTGTTATCTCGCACTGTATGGCACAGAAACAAATTTCCAAAGAAAGAACGGAAACGCAAAGCACAACTTTGTAAATTAAATGACATACGTGTTGCCTGTTCAATTATTATAAGAGGAAAACTTAAAAGTGATATAACGCACTGTATAGCACAGGAACAAGTTTCCATCGAAAGAACAGAAACGCAAAGCACAACTTTGTAAATTAAATGACATCCGTGTCGCCTGTTCAATTATTATAACAGGAAAACTGAAAAGTGATATAACGCACTGTACAGCACAGGAACAAGTTTCCATCGAAAGCACAGAAACGCAAAGCACAACTTTGTAAACTAATTCACATATGTGTCGCCTGTTCAATTATTATAACAGGAAAACTGAAAAGTGATATAACGCACTGTACAGCACAGGAACACGTTTCCATCGAAAGAACAGAAACGCAAAGCACAACTTTGTAAATTGAATGACATATGTTTCGCCTGTTTAATTATCATAACAGGAAAACTGAAAAGTGATATATGACATTATACAGCACAGGAACAAGTTTCAAATGAAAGAACAAAAAAGAAAATCATTAATTTGTAAACTAAATCACATGTGCGTCGCTCGATCCATTAGGAATACAGGAAAACTGAAAAGTGATATATCTCACTATACAGCACAAGAACAAGTTTCCAACGAAAGAACAGAAAAGCAAAGCACTACATTTAAACAGTATCACCTGCGTGTCGCTCGCTCAATTAGGAATACAGGAAAACTGAAAAGTGTTATCTCGCACTGTACGGCACAGAAACAAGATTCCATTGAAAGAATAGATACACAAAGCAAAACTTTGTAAACTAATTCACATATGTGTCGCCTGTTCAATTATTATAACAGGAAAACTGAAAAGTGATATAACACTAACCCTAACCCTAACCCTAACCCTAAGCTCCTAACCCTAACCCTAACCCTAACCCCTAACCCTAACCCTAACACCTAACCCTAACCCTAACCCTAACCCTAACCCCTAACCCTAACCCTAACCCTAACCCTAACCCTAACCCCTAACCCTAACCCTAACCCTAACCCTAACCCCTAACCCTAACCCTAACGCTAACCGTAACCCTAACCATATCCCTTACCCAGCCCTAACCTAACCCTAACCCTAACCCTAACCCTAAATATAACTTGTTCCTAACAGGAACAAGTTTCCAAGGAAAGAACGTAAATGAAAAGCACGACTTTGTAAACTGAATCACATGTGTGTCACTCGCTCAATTAGGAATACAGGAAAACCGAAAAGTGATATATCACACTGTACAGCACAGAAACAAGTTTTCATCGAAAGAACAGAAAAGCAAAGCACAACTTTGTAAACTAAATCACATACGTGTCACCCGTTCAATTATTACAACAGGAAAACTGAAAACTGATATATCACACTGTACAGCCCAGAAACAAGTTTCCAACCGAAGAACAGAAATCCAAAGCACTACTTTGTAAACTAAATCACATGTATGTCGCTCGCTCAATTAGGAATACAGGGAAACCGAAAAGTGTTATCTCGCACTGTATGGCACAGAAACAAATTTCCAAAGAAAGAACAGAAACGCAAAGCACAACTTTGTAAACTAATTCACATACGTGTCGCCTGTTCAATTATTATAACAGGAAAACTGAAAAGTGATATAACGCACTGTACAGCACAGGAACAAGTTTCCATCGAAAGAACAGAAATGCAAAGTACAACTTTGTAAAATAATTCACATACGTGTCCCCTGTTCAATTATTATAACAGGAAAACTGAAAAGTGATATATCACATTGTACAGCACAGGAACAAGTTTCAAATGAAAGAACAAATAATAAAATCACTAATTTGTAAACTAAATCACATGTGCGTCGCTCGCTCCATTAGGAATACAGGAAAACTGAAAAGTGATATATCTCACTGTACAGCACAAGAACAAGTTTCCAACGAAAGAACAGAAAAGCAAAGCATAACTTTGTAAACTAATTCACATATGTGTGACCTGTTCAATTATTATAACAGGAAAACTGAAAAGTGATATAACCCTAACCCTAACCCTAACCCTAACCCCTAACCCTAACCCTAACCCTAACCCTAACCCTAACCCCTAACCCTAACCCTAACCCTAACCGTAACCCTAACCATATCCCTTACCCAGCCCTAACCTAACCCTACCCCTAACCCTAACCCCTAACCCTAACCTTAACCCTAACTTGTTCCTAACAGGAACAAGTTTCCAAGGAAAGAACATAAATGAAAAGCACTGCTTTGTAAACTGAATCACATGTGTGTCACTCGCTCAATTAGGAATACAGGAAAACCGAAAAGTGTTATCTCGCACTGTACGGCACAGAAACAAGTTTCCATCGAAAGAACAGAAACGCAAAGCACAACTTTGTAAACTAAATCACAAACGTGTCGCCCGTTCAATTATTACAACAGGAAAACTGAAAACTGATATATCACACTGTACAGCACAAAAACAAGTTTCCAACCGAAGAACAGAAATCCAAAGCACTACTTTGTAAACTAAATCACATGTATGTCGCTCGCTCAATTAGGAATACAGGGAAACCGAAAAGTGTTATCTCGCACTGTATGGCACAGAAACAAATTTCCAAAGAAAGAACAGAAACGCAAAGCACAACTTTGTAAATTAAATGACATACGTGTCGCCTGTTCAATTATTATAACAGGAAAACTGAAAAGTGATATAACGCACTGTACAGCACAGGAACAAGTTTCCATCGAAAGAACAGAAAAGCAAAGTACAACTTTGTAAACTAATTCACATACGTGTCGCCTGTTCAATTATTATAACAGAAAAACTGAAAAGTGATATATCACATTGTACAGCACAGGAACAAGATTCAAATGAAAGAACAAATAATAAAATCACTAATTTGTAAACTAAATCACATGTGCGTCGGTCGCTCCATTAGGAATACAGGAAAACTGAAAAGTGATATATCACACTGTACAGCGCAAGAACAAGTTTCCAATGAAAGAACAGAAAAGCAAAGCACAACTTTGTAAACTAATTCACATATGTGTGGCCTGTTCAATTATTATAACAGGAAAACTGAAAAGTGATATAACCCTAACCCTAACCCTAACCCTAAACCCTAACCCTAACCCTAACCCTTACCCTAACCCCTAACCCTAACCCTAACCCTAACCGTAACCCTAACCATATCCCTTACCCAGCCCTAACCTAACCCTACCCCTAACCCTAACCCTAACCCTAACCCTAACCCTAAACATAACTTGTTCCTAACAGGAACAAGTTTCCAAGGAAAGAACGTAAATGAAAAGCACGACTTTGTAAACTGAATCACATGTGTGTCACTCGCTCAATTAGGAATACAGGAAAACCGAAAAGTGATATATCACACTGTACAGCACAGAAACAAGTTTTCATCGAAAGAACAGAAAAGCAAAGCACAACTTTGTAAACTAAATCACATACGTGTCACCCGTTCAATTATTACAACAGGAAAACTGAAAACTGATATATCACACTGTACAGCCCAGGAACAAGTTTCCAACCGAAGAACAGAAATCCAAAGCACTACTTTGTAAACTAAATCACATGTATGTCGCTCGCTCAATTAGGAATACAGGGAAACCGAAAAGTGTTATCTCGCACTGTATGGCACAGAAACAAATTTCCAAAGAAAGAACAGAAACGCCAAGGACAACTTTGTAAATTAAATGACATACGTGTCGCCTGTTCAATTATTATAACAGGAAAACTGAAAAGTGATATAACGCACTGTACAGCACAGGAACAAGTTTCCATCGAAAGAACAAAAACGCAAAGCACAACTTTGTAAACTAATTCACATACGTGTCGCCTGTTCAATTATTATAACAGGAAAACTGAAAAGTGATATATCACATTGTACAGCACAGGAACAAGTTTCAAATGAAAGAACAAATAATAAAATCACTAATTTGTAAACTAAATCACATGTGCGTCGCTCGCTCCATTAGGAATACAGGAAAACTGAAAAGTGATATATCTCACTGTACAGCACAAGAACAAGTTTCCAACGAAAGAACAGAAAAGCAAAGCATAACTTTGTAAACTAATTCACATATGTGTCGCCTGTTCAATTATTATAACAGGAAAACTGAAAAGTGATATAACCCTAACCCTAACCCTAACCCTAACCCCTAACCCTAACCCTAACCCTAACCCTAACCCCTAACCTTAACCCTAACCCTAACCGTAACCCTAACCATATCCCTTACCCAGCCCTAACCTAACCCTACCCCTAACCCTAACCCTAACCCTAACCCTAACCCTAACCCTAACCCTAACCTTAACCCTAACTTGTTCCTAACAGGAACAAGTTTCCAAGGAAAGAACATAAATGAAAAGCACTGCTTTGTAAACTGAATCACATGTGTGTCACTCGCTCAATTAGGAATACAGGAAAACCGAAAAGTGTTATCTCGCACTGTACGGCACAGAAACAAGTTTCCATCGAAAGAACAGAAAAGCAAAGCACAACTTTGTAAACTAAATCACATACGTGTCGCCCGTTCAATTATTACAACAGGAAAACTGAAAAGTGATATATCACACTGTACAGCACAGAAACAAGTTTCCAACCGAAGAACAGAAATGCAAAGCACTACTTTGTAAACTAAATCACATGTATGTCGCTCGCTCAATTAGGAATACAGGGAAACCGAAAAGTGTTATCTCGCACTGTATGGCACAGAAACAAATTTCCAAAGAAAGAACAGAAACGCAAAGCACAACTTTGTAAATTAAATGACATACGTGTCGCCTGTTCAATTATTATAACAGGAAAACTTAAAAGTGATATAACGCACTGTCCAGCACAGGAACAAGTTTCCATCGAAAGAACAGAAACGCAAAGCACAACTTTGATAACTAATTCACATACGTGTCGCCTGTTCAATTATTATAACAGGAAAACTGAAAAGTGATATAACGCACTGTACAGCACAGGAACAAATTTCCAAAGAAAGAACAGAAACGCAAAGAACAACTTTGTGAATTAATTCACATACGTGTCGCCTGTTCAATTATTATAACAGGAAAACTGAAAAGTGATATAACGCACTGTACAGCACAGGAACAAGTTTCCATCGAAAGAACAGAAACGCAAAGCACAACTTTTTAAACTAATTCACATACGTGTCGCCTGTTCAATTATTATAACAGGAAAACTGAAAAGTGATATAACGCACTGTACAGCACAGAAACAAGTTTCCATCGAAAGAACAGAAACGCAAAGCACAACTTTGTAAACTAATTCACATACGTGTCGCCAGTTCAATTATTATAACAGGAAAACTGAAAAGTGATATAACACTAACCCTAACCCTAACCCTAACCCTAACCCTAACCCTAAGCCCCTAACCCTAACCCTAACCCTAACCCTAACACCTAACCCTAACCCTAACCCTAACCCTAACCCCTAACCCTAACCCTAACCCTAACCCTAACCCCTAACCCTAACCCTAACACTAACCCTAACCCCTAACCCTAACCCTAACGCTAACCGTAACCCTAACCATATACCTTACCCAGCCCTAACCTAACCCTAACCCTAACCCTAACCCTAACCCTAAACCTAACTTGTTCCTAACAGAAACAAGTTTCCAAGGAAAGAACGTAAATGAAAAGCACGACTTTGTAAACTGAATCACATGTGTGTCACTCGCTCAATTAGGAATACAGGAAAACCGAAAAGTGATATATCACACTGTACAGCACAGAAACAAGTTTTCATCGAAAGAACAGAAAAGGAAAGCACAACTTTGTAAACTAAATCACATACGTGGCACCCGTTCAATTATTACAACAGGAAAACTGAAAAGTGATATATCACACTGTACAGCCCAGAAACAAGTTTCCAACCGAAGAACAGAAATCCAAAGCACTACTTTGTAAACTAAATCACATGTATGTCGCTCGCTCAATTAGGAATACAGGGAAACCGAAAAGTGTTATCTCGTACTGTATGGCACAGAAACAAATTTCCAAAGAAAGAACAGAAACGCAAAGGACAACTTTGTAAATTAAATGACATACGTGTCGCCTGTTTAATTATTATCACAGGAAAACTGAAAAGTGATATAACGCACTGTACAGCACAGGAACAAGTTTCCATCGAAAGAACAGAAAAGCAAAGTACAACTTTGTAAACTAATTCACATACGTGTCGCCTGTTCAATTATTATAACAGAAAAACTGAAAAGTGATATATCACATTGTTCAGCACAGGAACAAGTTTCAAATGAAAGAACAAATAATAAAATCACTAATTTGTAAACTAAATCACATGTGCGTCGCTCGCTCCATTAGGAATACAGGAAAACTGAAAAGTGATATATCTCACTGTACAGCGCAAGAACAAGTTTCCAACGAAAGAACAGAAAAGCAAAGCACAACTTTGTAAACTAATTCACATATGTGTGGCCTGTTCAATTATTATAACAGGAAAACTGAAAAGTGATATAACCCTAACCCTAACCCTAACCCTAACCCCTAACCCTAACCCTAACCCTAACCCCTAACCCTAACCCTAACCCTAACCGTAACCGTAACCATATCCCTTACCCAGCCCTAACCTAACCCTACCCCTAACCCTAACCCTAACCCTAACCCTAAACTTAACCCTAACTTGTTCCTAACAGGAACAAGTTTCCAAGGAAAGAACATAAATGAAAAGCACTGCTTTGTAAACTGAATCACATGTGTGTCACTCGCTCAATTAGGAATACAGGAAAACTGAAAAGTGATACAATGCACTGTACAGCACAGAAACAAGTTTCCATCGAAAGAACAGAAAAGCAAAGCACAACTTTGTAAACTAAATCACATACGTGTCACCCGTTCAATTATTACAACAGGAAAACTGAAAAGTGATATATCACACTGTACAGCACAGAAACAAGTTTCCAACCGAAGAACAGAAATCCAAAGCACTACTTTGTAAACTAAATCACATGTATGTCGCTCGCTCAATTAGGAATACAGGGAAACCGAAAAGTGTTATCTCGCACTGTATGGCACAGAAACAAATTTCCAAAGAAAGAACGGAAACGCCAAGCACAACTTTGTAAATTAAATGACATACGTGTCGCCTGTTCAATTATTATAAGAGGAAAACTTAAAAGTGATATAACGCACTGTATAGCACAGGAACAAGTTTCCATCGAAAGAACAAAAACGCAAAGCACAACTTTGTAAATTAAATGACATACGTGTCGCCTGTTCAATTATTATAACAGGAAAACTGAAAAGTGATATAACGCACTGTACAGCACAGGAACAAGTTTCCATCGAAAGAACAGAAACGCAAAGCACAACTTTGTAAACTAATTCACATATGTGTCGCCTGTTCAATTATTATAACAGGAGAACTGAAAAGTGATATAACGCACTGTACAGCACAGGAACAAGTTTCCATCGAAAGAACAGAAACGCAAAGCACAACTTTGTAAACTAATTCACATACGTGTCGCCTGTTCAATTATTATAACAGGAAAACTGAAAAGTGATATAACGCAGTGTACAGCACAGGAACAAGTTTCCATCGAAAGAACAGAAACGCAAAGCATAACTTTGTAAACTAATTCACATACGTGTCGCCTGTTCAATTATTATAACAGGAAAACTGAAAAGTGATATATCACATTTTACAGCACAGGAACAAGTTTCAAATGAAAGAACAAATAATAAAATCACTAATTTGTAAACTAAATCACATGTGCGTCGCTCGCTCCATTAGGAGTACAGGAAAACTGAAAAGTGATATATCTCACTGTACAGCACAAGAACAAGTTTCCAACGAAAGAACAGAAAAGCAAAGCACAACTTTGTAAACTAATTCACATATGTGTGGCCTGTTCAATTATTATAACAGGAAAACTGAAAAGTGATATAACCCTAACCCTAACCCTAACCCTAACCCTAACCCCTAACCCTAACCCTAACCCTAACCCTAACCCTAACCCCTAACCCTAACCCTAACCCTAACTCCTAACCCTAACCCTAACCCTAACCCTAACCCTAACCCCTAACCCTAACCCTAACCCTAACCGTAACCCTAACCATATCCCTTACCCAGCCCTAACCTAACCCTACCCCTAACCCTCACCCTAACCCTAACCCTAACCTTAACCCTAACTTGTTCCTAACAGGAACAAGTTTCCAAGGAAAGAACATAAATGAAAAGCACTGCTTTGTAAACTGAATCACATGTGTGTCACTCGCTCAATTAGGAATACAGGAAAACCGAAAAGTGTTATCTCGCACTGTACGGCACAGAAACAAGTTTCCATCGAAAGAACAGAAACGCAAAGCACAACTTTGTAAACTAAATCACATACGTGTCGCCCGTTCAATTATTACAATAGGAAAACTGAAAACTGATATATCACACTGTACAGCACAGAAACAAGTTTCCAACCGAAGAACAGAAATCCAAAGCACTACTTTGTAAACTAAATCACATGTATGTCGCTCGCTCAATTAGGAATACAGGGAAACCGAAAAGTGTTATCTCGCACTGTATGGCACAGAAACAAATTTCCAAAGAAAGAACGGAAACGCCAAGCACAACTTTGTAAATTAAATGACATACGTGTCGCCTGTTCAATTATTATAAGAGGAAAACTTAAAAGTGATATAACGCACTGTATAGCACAGGAACAAGTTTCCATCGAAAGAACAGAAACGCAAAGCATAACTTTGTAAACTAATTCACATACGTGTCGCCTGTTCAATTATTATAACAGGAAAACTGAAAAGTGATATAACACTAACCCTAACCCTAACCCTAACCCTAACCCTAAGCCCCTAACCCTAACCCTAACCCTAACCCCAAACCCTAACCCTAACACCTAAACCTAACCCTAACCCTAACCCTAAACCCTAACCCTAACCCTAACCCTAACCCTAACCCCTAACCCTAACCCTAACGCTAACCGTAACCCTAACCATATCCCTTACCCAGCCCTAAACTAACCCTAACCCTAACCCTAACCCTAAACCTAACTTGTTCCTAACAGGAACAAGTTTCCAAGGAAAGAACGTAAATGAAAAGCACGACTTTGTAAACTGAATCACATGTGTGTCACTCGCTCAATTAGGAATACAGGAAAACCGAAAAGTGATATATCACACTGTACAGCACAGAAACAAGTTTCCATCGAAAGAACAGAAACGCAAAGCACAACTTTGTAAACTAAATCACATACGTGTCGCCCGTTCAATTATTACAACAGGAAAACTGAAAAGTGATATATCACACTGTACAGCCCAGAAACAAGTTTCCAACCGAAGAACAGAAATCCAAAGCACTACTTTGTAAACTAAATCACATGTATGTCGCTCGCTCAATTAGGAATACAGGGAAACCGAAAAGTGTTATCTCGCACTGTATGGCACAGAAACAAATTTCCAAAGAAAGAACAGAAACGCAAAGCACAACTTTGTAAACTAATTCACATACGTGTCGCCTGTTCAATTATTATAACAGGAAAACTGAAAAGTGATATAACGCAGTGTACAGCACAGGAACAAGTTTCCATCGAAAGAACAGAAACGCAAAGTACAACTTTGTAAACTAATTCACATACGTGTCGCCTGTTCAATTATTATAACAGGAAAACTGAAAAGTGATATATCACATTTTACAGCACAGGAACAAGTTTCAAATGAAAGAACAAATAATAAAATCACTAATTTGTAAACTAAATCACATGTGCGTCGCTCGCTCCATTAGGAATACAGGAAAAATGAAAAGTGATATATCTCACTGTACAGCACAAGAACAAGTTTCCAACGAAAGAACAGAAAAGCAAAGCACAACTTTGTAAACTAATTCACATATGTGTGGCCTGTTCAATTATTATAACAGGAAAACTGAAAAGTGATATAACCCTAACCCTAACCCTAACCCTAACCCTAACCCCTAACCCTAACCCTAACCCTAACCCTAACCCTAACCCTAACCCTAACCCCTAACCCTAACCCTAACCCTAACCCCTACCCTAACCCTAACCCTAACCCTAACCCCTAACCCTAACCCTAACCCTAACCGTAACCCTAACCATATCCCTTACCCAGCCCTAACCTAACCCTACCCCTAACCCTCACCCTAACCCTAACCCTAAACTTAACCCTAACTTGTTCCTGACAGGAACAAGTTTCCAAGGAAAGAACATAAATGAAAAGCACTGCTTTGTAAACTGAATCACATATGTGTCACTCGCTCAATTAGGAATACAGGAAAACCGAAAAGTGTTATCTCGCACTGTACGGCACAGAAACAAGTTTCCATCGAAAGAACAGAAATGCAAAGCACAACTTTGTAAACTAAATCACATACGTGTCGCCCGTTCAATTATTACAACAGGAAAACTGAAAACTGATATATCACACTGTACAGCACAGAAACAAGTTTCCAACCGAAGAACAGAAATCCAAACACTACTTTGTAAACTAAATCACATGTATGTCGCTCGCTCAATTAGGAATACAGGGAAACCGAAAAGTGTTATCTCGCACTGTATGGCACAGAAACAAATTTCCAAAGAAAGAACGGAAACGCAAAGCACAACTTTGTAAATTAAATGACATACGTGTCGCATGTTTAATTATTATAAGAGGAAAACTTAAAAGTGATATAACGCACTGTATAGCACAGGAACAAGTTTCCATCGAAAGAACAGAAACGCAAAGCATAACTTTGTAAACTAATTCACATACGTGTCGCCTGTTCAATTATTATAACAGGAAAACTGAAAAGTGATATAACACTAACCCTAACCCTAACCCTAACCCTAACCCTAAGCCCCTAACCCTAACCCTAACCCTAACCCCAAACCCTAACCCTAACACCTAAACCTAACCCTAACCCTAACCCTAAACCCTAACCCTAACCCTAACCCTAACCCTAACCCCTAACCCTAACCCTAACGCTAACCGTAACCCTAACCATATCCCTTACCCAGCCCTAAACTAACCCTAACCCTAACCCTAACCCTAAACCTAACTTGTTCCTAACAGGAACAAGTTTCCAAGGAAAGAACGTAAATGAAAAGCACGACTTTGTAAACTGAATCACATGTGTGTCACTCGCTCAATTAGGAATACAGGAAAACCGAAAAGTGATATATCACACTGTACAGCACAGAAACAAGTTTCCATCGAAAGAACAGAAACGCAAAGCACAACTTTGTAAACTAAATCACATACGTGTCGCCCGTTCAATTATTACAACAGGAAAACTGAAAAGTGATATATCACACTGTACAGCCCAGAAACAAGTTTCCAACCGAAGAACAGAAATCCAAAGCACTACTTTGTAAACTAAATCACATGTATGTCGCTCGCTCAATTAGGAATACAGGGAAACCGAAAAGTGTTATCTCGCACTGTATGGCACAGAAACAAATTTCCAAAGAAAGAACAGAAACGCAAAGCACAACTTTGTAAACTAATTCACATACGTGTCGCCTGTTCAATTATTATAACAGGAAAACTGAAAAGTGATATAACGCAGTGTACAGCACAGGAACAAGTTTCCATCGAAAGAACAGAAACGCAAAGTACAACTTTGTAAACTAATTCACATACGTGTCGCCTGTTCAATTATTATAACAGGAAAACTGAAAAGTGATATATCACATTTTACAGCACAGGAACAAGTTTCAAATGAAAGAACAAATAATAAAATCACTAATTTGTAAACTAAATCACATGTGCGTCGCTCGCTCCATTAGGAATACAGGAAAAATGAAAAGTGATATATCTCACTGTACAGCACAAGAACAAGTTTCCAACGAAAGAACAGAAAAGCAAAGCACAACTTTGTAAACTAATTCACATATGTGTGGCCTGTTCAATTATTATAACAGGAAAACTGAAAAGTGATATAACCCTAACCCTAACCCTAACCCTAACCCTAACCCCTAACCCTAACCCTAACCCTAACCCTAACCCTAACCCTAACCCTAACCCCTAACCCTAACCCTAACCCTAACCCCTACCCTAACCCTAACCCTAACCCTAACCCCTAACCCTAACCCTAACCCTAACCGTAACCCTAACCATATCCCTTACCCAGCCCTAACCTAACCCTACCCCTAACCCTCACCCTAACCCTAACCCTAAACTTAACCCTAACTTGTTCCTGACAGGAACAAGTTTCCAAGGAAAGAACATAAATGAAAAGCACTGCTTTGTAAACTGAATCACATATGTGTCACTCGCTCAATTAGGAATACAGGAAAACCGAAAAGTGTTATCTCGCACTGTACGGCACAGAAACAAGTTTCCATCGAAAGAACAGAAATGCAAAGCACAACTTTGTAAACTAAATCACATACGTGTCGCCCGTTCAATTATTACAACAGGAAAACTGAAAACTGATATATCACACTGTACAGCACAGAAACAAGTTTCCAACCGAAGAACAGAAATCCAAACACTACTTTGTAAACTAAATCACATGTATGTCGCTCGCTCAATTAGGAATACAGGGAAACCGAAAAGTGTTATCTCGCACTGTATGGCACAGAAACAAATTTCCAAAGAAAGAACGGAAACGCAAAGCACAACTTTGTAAATTAAATGACATACGTGTCGCATGTTTAATTATTATAAGAGGAAAACTTAAAAGTGATATAACGCACTGTATAGCACAGGAACAAGTTTCCATCGAAAGAACAGAAACGCAAAGCATAACTTTGTAAACTAATTCACATACGTGTCGCCTGTTCAATTATTATAACAGGAAAACTGAAAAGTGATATAACACTAACCCTAACCCTAACCCTAACCCTAACCCTAAGCCCCTAACCCTAACCCTAACCCTAACCCCTAACCCTAACCCTAACACCTAACCCTAACCCTAACCCTAACCCTAACCCTAACCCCTAACCCTAACCCTAACCCTAACCCCTAACCCTAACCCTAACCCTAACCCTAACCCATAACCCTAACCCTAACGCTAACCGTAACCATAACCATATCCCTTACCCAGCCCTAACCTAACCCTAACCCTAACCCTAACCCTAAACCTAACTTGTTCCTAACAGGAACAAGTTTCCAAGGAAAGAACGTAAATGAAAAGCACGACTTTGTAAACTGAATCACATGTGTGTCACTCGCTCAATTAGGAATACAGGAAAACCGAAAAGTGATATATCACACTGTACAGCACAGAAACAAGTTTCCATCGAAAGAACAGAAACGCAAAGGACAACTTTGTAAACTAAATCACATACGTGTCGCCCGTTCAATTATTACAACAGGAAAACTGAAAAGTGATATATCACACTGTACAGCCCAGAAACAAGTTTCCAACCGAAGAACAGAAATCCAAACCACTACTTTGTAAACTAAATCACATGTATGTCGCTCGCTCAATTAGGAATACAGGGAAACCGAAAAGTGTTATCTCGCACTGTATGGCACAGAAACAAATTTCCAAAGAAAGAACAGAAACGCAAAGCACAACTTTGTAAATTAAATGACATACGTGTCTCCTGTTTAATTATTATAACAGGAAAACTGAAAAGTGATATAACGCACTGTACAGCACAGGAACAAGTTTCCATCGAAAGAACAGAAAAGCAAAGTACAACTTTGTAAACTAATTCACATACGTGTCGCCTGTTCAATTATTATAACAGGAAAACTGAAAAGTGATATATCACATTGTACAGCACAGGAACAAGTTTCAAATGAAAGAACAAATAATAAAATCACTAATTTGTAAAATAAATCACATGTGCGTCGCTCGCTCCATTAGGAATACAGGAAAACTGAAAAGTGATATATCTCACTGTACAGCGCAAGAACAAGTTTCCAACGAAAGAACAGAAAAGCAAAGCACAACTTTGTAAACTAATTCACATATGTGTGGCCTGTTCAATTATTATAACAGGAAAACTGAAAAGTGATATAACCCTAACCCTAACCCTAACCCTAACCCCTAACCCTAACCCTAACCCTAACCCCTAACCCTAACCCTAACCCTAACCGTAACCCTAACCCTAACCCCTAACCCTAACCCTAACCCCTAACCCTAACCCTAACCCTAACCGTAACCCTAACCCCTAACCCTAACCCTAACCCCTAACCCTAACCCTAACCCTAACCCTAACCTTAACCCTAACTTGTTCCTAACAGGAACAAGTTTCCAAGGAAAGAACATAAATGAAAAGCACTGCTTTGTAAACTGAATCACATGTGTGTCACTGGCTCAATTAGGAATACAGGAAAACCGAAAAGTGTTACCTCGCACTGTACGGCACAGAAACAAGTTTCCATCGAAAGAACAGAAACGCAAAGCACAACTTTGTAAACTAAATCACATACGTGTCGCCCGTTCAATTATTACAACAGGAAAACTGAAAAGTGATATATCACACTGTACAGCACAGAAACAAGTTTCCAACCGAAGAACAGAAATCCAAAGCACTACTTTGTAAACTAAATCACATGTATGTCGCTCGCTCAATTAGGAATACAGGGAAACTGAAAAGTGTTATCTCGCACTGTATGGCACAGAAACAAATTTCCAAAGAAAGAACGGAAACGCAAAGCACAACTTTGTAAATTAAATGACATACGTGTCGCCTGTTCAATTATTATAAG
>NC_083365.1:4665000-4775000 GCF_030254825.1 Meriones unguiculatus | reverse complement strand
ACAACTTTGTAAATTAAATGACATACGTGTCGCCTGTTCAATTATTATAAGAGGAAAACTTAAAAGTGATATAACGCACTGTATAGCACAGGAACAAGTTTCCATCGAAAGAACAGAAACGCAAAGCACAACTTTGTAAACTAATTCACATACGTGTCGCCTGTTCAATTATTATAACAGGAAAACTGAAAAGTGATATAACGCACTGTACAGCACAGGAACAAGTTTCCATCGAAAGAACAGAAACGCAAAGCACAACTTTTTAACTAATTCACTTACGTGTTGCCTGTTCAATTATTATAACAGGAAAACTGAAAAGTGATATAACGCACTGTACAGCACAGAAACAAGTTTCTATCGAAAGAACAGAAACGCAAAGCACAACTTTGTAAATTAAATGACATACGTTTCGCCTGTTCAATTATTATAACAGGAAAACTGAAAAGTGATATATGATATTGTACAGCACAGGAACAAGTTTCAAATGAAAGAACAAAAAAGAAAATCATTAATTTGTAAACTAAATCACATGTGCGTCGCTCGCTCCATTAGGTATACAGGAAAACTGAAAAGTGATATATCTCACTGTACAGCACAAGAACAAGTTTCCAACGAAAGAACAGAAAAGCAAAGCACTACATTTAAACAGAATCACCTGTGTGTCGCTCGCTCAATTAGGAATACAGGAAAACTGAAAAGTGTTATCTCGCACTGTACGGCACAGAAACAAGATTCCATTGAAAGAATAGATACACAAAGCAAAACTTTGTAAACTAATTCACATATGTGTCGCCTGTTCAATTATTATAACAGGAAAACTGAAAAGTGATATAACACTAACCCTAACCCTAACCCTAACCCTAACCCTAAACCTAAGCCCCTAACCCTAACCCTAACCCTAACCCCTAACCCTAAACCTAAGCCCCTAACCCTAACCCTAACCCTAACCCCTAACCCTAACACCTAACCCTAACCCCTAACCCTAACCCTAACCCTAACCCCTAACCCTAACCCTAACGCTAACCGTAACCCTAACCATATCCCTTACCCAGCCCTAACCTAACCCTAACCCTAACCCTAACCCTAAACATAACTTGTTCCTAAGGAACAAGTTTCCAAGGAAAGAACGTAAATGAAAAGCACGACTTTGTTAACTGAATCACATGTGTGTCACTTGCTCAATTAGGAATACAGGAAAACCGAAAAGTGATATATCACACTGTACAGCACAGAAACAAGTTTTCATCGAAAGAACAGAAAAGCAAAGCACAACTTTGTAAACTAAATCACATACATGGCACTCGTTCAATTATTACAACAGGAAAACTGAAAAGTGATATATCACACTGTACAGCCCAGAAACAAGTTTCCAACCGAAGAACAGAAATCCAAAGCACTACTTTGTAAACTAAATCACATGTATGTCGCTCGCTCAATTAGGAATACAGGGAAACCGAAAAGTGTTATCTCGCACTGTATGGCACAGAAACAAATTTCCAAAGAAATAACGGAAACGCAAAGCACAACTTTGTAAATTAAATGACATACGTGTCGCCTGTTCAATTATTATAACAGGAAAACTTAAAAGTGATATAACGCACTGTACAGCACAGGAACAAGTTTCCATCGAAAGAACAGAAACGCAAAGCACAACTTTGTGAACTAATTCACATACGTGTCGCCTGTTCAATTATTATAACAGGAAAACTGAAAAGTGATATAACGCACTGTACAGCACAGGAACAAGTTTCCATCGAAAGAACAGAAACGCAAAGCACAACTTTGTAAATTAAATGACATACGTTTCGCCTGTTCAATTATTATAACAGGAAAACTGAAAAGTGATATAACGCACTGTACAGCACAGGAACAAGTTTCCATCGAAAGAACAGAAACGCAAAGCACAACTTTTTAAACTAATTCACATACGTGTCGCCTGTTCAATTATTATAATAGGAAAACTGAAAAGTGATATAACGCACTGTACATCACAGAAACAAGTTTCCATCGAAAGAACAGAAACGCAAAGCACAACTTTTTAAACTAATTCACATACGTGTCACCTGTTCAATTATTATAACAGGAAAACTGAAAAGTGATATAACGCACTGTACAGCACAGAAACAAGTTTCCATCGAAAGAACAGAAATGCAAAGCACAACTTTGTAAATTAAATGACATACGTTTCGCCTGTTCAATTATCATAACAGGAAAACTGAAAAGTGATATATGACATTGTACAACACAGGAACAAGTTTCAAATGAAAGAACAAAAAAGAAAATCATTAATTTGTAAACTAAATCACATGTGCGTCGCTCGCTCCATTAGGAATACAGGAAAACTGAAAAGTGATATATCTCACTGTACAGCGCAAGAAAGAGTTTCCAACGAAAGAACAGAAAAGCAAAGCACAACTTTGTAAAGTAATTCACATATGTGTGGCCTGTTCAATTATTATAACAGGAAAACTGAAAAGTGATATAACCCTAACCCTAACTCTAACCCTAACCCCTAACCCTAACCATAACCCTAACCGTAACCCTAACCCTAACCCCTAACCCTAACCGTAACCGTAACCATATCCCTTACCCAGCCATAACCTAACCCTACCCCTAACCCTAACCCTAACCCTAACCCTAAACTTAACCCTAACTTGTTCCTAACAGGAACAAGTTTCCAAGGAAAGAACATAAATGAAAAGCACTGCTTTGTAAACTAAATCACATGTGTGTCACTCGCTCAATTAGGAATACAGGAAAACTGAAAAGTGATACAATGCACTGTACAGCACAGAAACAAGTTTCCATCGAAAGAACAGAAAAGAAAGCACAACTTTGTAAATTAAATGACATACGTGTCGCCTGTTCAATTATTATAAGAGGAAAATTTAAAAGTGATATAACGCACTGTATAGCACAGGAACAAGTTTCCATCGAAAGAACAGAAACGCAAAGCACAACTTTGTAAATTAAATGACATACGTGTCGCCTGTTCAATTATTATAACAGGAAAACTGAAAAGTGATATATCACATTTTACAGCACAGGAACAAGTTTCAAATGAAAGAACAAATAATAAAATCACTAATTTGTAAACTAAATCACATGTGCGTCGCTCGCTCCATTAGGAATACAGGAAAACTGAAAAGTGATATATCTCACTGTACAGCACAAGAACAAGTTTCCAACGAAAGAACAGAAAAGCAAAGCACAACTTTGTAAACTAATTCACATATGTGTGGCCTGTTCAATTATTATAACAGGAAAACTGAAAAGTGATATAACCCTAACCCTAACCCTAACCCTAACCCTAACCCTAACCCCTAACCCTAACACTAACCCTAACCCTAACCCTAACCCCTAACCCTAACCCTAACCCTAACCCCTAACCCTAACCCTAACCCTAACCCTAACCCCTAACCCTAACCTTAACCCTAACTTGTTCCTAACAGGAACAAGTTTCCAAGGAAAGAACATAAATGAAAAGCACTGCTTTGTAAACTGAATCACATGTGTGTCACTCGCTCAATTAGGAATACAGGAAAACCGAAAAGTGTTATCTCGCACTGTACGGCACAGAAACAAGTTTCCATCGAAAGAACAGAAACGCAAAGCACAACTTTGTAAACTAAATCACATACATGTCACCCGTTCAATTATTACAACAGGAAAACTGAAAAGTGATATATCACACTGTACAGCACAGAAACAAGTTTCCATCCGAAGAACAGAATTCCAAAGCACTACTTTGTAAACTAAATCACATGTATGTCGCTCGCTCAATTAGGAATACAGGGAAACCGAAAAGTGTTATCTTGCACTGTATGGCACAGAAACAAATTTCCAAAGAAAGAATAGAAACGCAAAGGACAACTTTGTAAAATAAATGACATACGTGTCGCCTGTTCAATTATTATAACAGGAAAACTGAAAAGTGATATAACGCACTGTACAGCACAGGAACAAGTTTCCATCGAAAGAACAGAAACGGAAAGCACAACTTTTTAAACTAATTCACATACGTGTCGCCTGTTCCATTATTATAACAGGAAAACTGAAAAGTGATATAACGCACTGTACAGCACAGAAACAAGTTTCCATCGAAAGAACAGAAACGCAAAGCACAACTTTGTAAACTAATTCACATACGTGTCGCCTGTTCAATTATTATAACAGGAAAACTGAAAAGTGATATATGACATTGTACAGCACAGGAACAAGTTTCAAATGAAAGAACAAAAAAGAAAATCATTAATTTGTAAACTAAATCCCATGTGCGTCACTCGCTCCATTAGGAATACAGGAAAACTGAAAAGTGATATATCTCACTGTACAGCACAAGAACAAGTTTCCAAAGAAAGAACAGAAAAGCAAAGCACTACTTTTAAACGGAATCACCTGTGTGTTGCTCTCTCAATTAGGAATACAGGAAAACTGAAAAGTGTTATCTCGCACTGTATGGCACAGAAACAAGATTCCATTGAAAGAATAGATACACAAAGCAAAACTTTGTAAACTAATTCACATATGTGTCGCCTGTTCAATTATTATAACAGGAAAACTGAAAAGTGATATAACACTAACCCTAACCCTAACCCTAACCCTAACCCTAAGCCCCTAACCCTAACCCTTACCTTAACCCCCAACCCTAACCCTAACACCTAACCCTAACCCTAACCCTAACCCTAACCCCTAACCCTAACCCTAACCCTAACCCTAACCCTAACCCCTAACACTAACCCTAACGCTAACCGTAACCCTAACCATATCCCTTACCCAGCCCTAACCTAACCCTAACCCTAACCCTAAACCTAACTTGTTCCTAACAGGAACAAGTTTCCAAGCAAAGAACATAAATGAAAAGCACTACTTTGTAAACTGAATCACATGTGTGTCACTCGCTCAATTAGGAATACAGGAAAACCGAAAAGTGTTATCTCGCACTGTACGGCACAGAAACAAGTTTCCATCGAAAAAACAGAAAGGCCAAGCACAACTTTGTAAACTAAATCACATACGTGTCGCCCGTTCAATTGTTACAACAGGAAAACTGAAAAGTGATATATCACACTGTACAGCACAGAAACAAGTTTCCAACCGAAGAACAGAAATCCAAAGCACTACTTTGTAAACTAAATCACATGTGTGTCGCTCGCTCAATTAGGAATACAGGGAAACCGAAAACTGTTATCTCGCACTGTATGGCACAGAAACAAATTTCCAATGAAATAAAAGAAACGCAAAGCACAACTTTGTAAATTAAATGACATACGTGTCGAATGTTCAATTATTATAACAGGAAAACTTAAAAGTGATATAACGCACTGTACAGCACAGGAACAAGTTTCCATCGAAAGAACAGAAACGCAAAGCACAACTTTGTAAACTAATTCACATAGGTGTCGTCTGTTCAATTATTATAACAGGAAAACTGAAAAGTGATATAACGCACTGTACAGCACAGAAACAAGTTTCCATCGAAAGAACAGAAACGCAACGCACAACTTTGTAAATTAAATGACATACGTTTCGCCTGTTCAATTATTATAACAGGAAAACTGAAAAGTGATATATGACATTGTACAGCACAGGAACAAGTTTCAAATGAAAGAACAAAAAATAAAATCACTAATTTGTAAACGAAATCACATGTGCGTCGCTCGCTCCATTAGGAATACAGGAAAACTGAAAAGGGATATATCTCACTGTACAGCACAAGAACAAGTTTCCAACGAAAGAACAGAAAAGCAAAGCACAACTTTGTAAACTTATTCACATATGTGTGGCCTGTTCAATTATTATAACAGGAAAACTGAAAAGTGATATAACCCTAACCCTAACCCTAACCCCTAACCCTAACCCCTAACCCTAACCCTAACCCTAAGCGTAACCCTAACCATATCCCTTACCCAGCCCTAACCTAACCCTAACCCTAACCCTAACCCTAACCGTAACCCTAACTTGTTCCTTACAGGAACAAGTTTCGAAGGAAAGAACATAAATGAAAAGCACTGCTTTGTTAACTGAATCACATGTGTGTCACTTGCTCAATTAGGAATACAGGAAAACCGAAAAGTGTTATCTAGCACTGTACGGCACAGAAACAAGTTTCCATCGAAAGAACAGAAACGCAAAGCACAACTTTGTAAACTAAATCACATACGTGTAGCCCGTTCAATTATTACAACAGGAAAACTGAAAAGTGATATATCACACTGTACAGCACAGAAACAAGTTTCCAACCGAAGAACAGAAATCCAAAGCACTACTTTGTAAACTAAATCACATGTGTGTCGCTCGCTCAATTAGGAATACAGGGAAACTGAAAAGTGTTATCTCGCACTGTATGGCACAGAAACAAATTTCCAAAGAAATAAAAGAAACGCAAAGCACAACTTTGTAAATTAAATGACATACGTGTCGCCTGTTCAATTATTATAACAGGAAAACTTAAAAGTGATATAACGCACTGTACAGCACAGGAACAAGTTTCCATCGAAAGAACAGAAAGGCAAAACACAACTTTGTAAACTAATTCACATACGTGTCGCCTGTTCAATTATTATAACAGGAAAACTGAAAAGTGATATAACGCACTGTACAGCACAGGAACAAGTTTCCATTGAAAGAACAGAAAAGCAAAGCACAACTTTGTAAACTAATTCACATACGTGTCGCCTGTTCAATTATTATAACAGGAAAACTGAAAAGTGATATAACGCACTGTACAGCACAGGAACAAGTTTCCATCGAAAGAACAGAAACGCAAAGCACAACTTTGTAAACTAATTCACATACGTGTCGCCTGTTCAATTATTATAACAGGAAAACTGAATAGTGATATAACGCACTGTACAGCACAGAAACAAGTTTCCATCGAAAGAACAGAAACGCAAAGCACAACTTTGTAAACTAATTCACATACGTGTCGCCTGTTCAATTATTATAACAGGAAAACTGAAAAGTGATATAACGCACTGTACAGCACAGAAACAAGTTTCCATCGAAAGAACAGAAACGCAAAGCACAACTTTGTAAATTAAATGACATACGTTTCGCCTGTTCAATTATTATAACAGGAAAACTGAAAAGTGATATATGACATTGTACAGCACAGGAACAAGTTTCAAATGAAAGAACAAAAAATAAAATCATTAATTTGTAAACTAAATCACATGTGCGTCGCTCGCTCCATTAGGAATTCAGGAAAACTGAAAAGGGATATATCTCACTGTACAGCACAAGAACAAGTTTCCAACGAAAGAACAGAAAAGCAAAGCACAACTTTGTAAACTTATTCACATATGTGTGGCCTGTTCAATTATTATAACAGGAAAACTGAAAAGTGATATAACCCTAACCCTAACCCTAACCCTAACCCCCTAACCCTAACCCTAACACTAAACCTAACAATAACCCTAACCCCTAACCCTAACCCTAACCCTAACCCTAACCCCTAACCCTAACCCTAACCCTAACCGTAACCCTAACCATATCCCTTACCCAGCCCTAACCTAACCCTAACCCTAACCCTAACCCTAACCCTAACCTTAACCCTAACTTGTTCCTTACAGGAACAAGTTTCCAAGGAAAGAACATAAATGAAAAGCACTACTTTGTAAACTGAATCACATGTGTGTCACTTGCTCAATTAGGAATACAGGAAAACCGAAAAGTGTTATCTAGCACTGTAAGGCACAGAAACAAGTTTCCATCGAAAGTACAGAAACGCAAAGCACAACTTTGTAAACTAAATCACATACGTGTTGCCCGTTCAATTATTACAACAGGAAACCTGAAAAGTGATATATCACACTGTACAGCACAGAAACAAGTTTCCAACCGAAGAACAGAAATCCAAAGCACTACTTTGTAAACTAAATCACATGTGTGTCGCTCGCTCAATTAGAAATACAGGGAAACCGAAAAGTGTTATCTCGCACTATATGTCACAGAAACAAATTTCCAAAGAAATAACAGAAACGCAAAGCACAACTTTGTAAATTAAATGACATACGTTTCGCCTGTTCAATTATTATCAAAGGAAACCTGAAAAGTGATATAACGCACTGTACAGCACAGAAACATGTTTCCATCGAAAGGACAGAAAAGCAAGGCACAACTTTGTAAACTAATTCACATACGTGTCGCCTGTTCAATTATTATAACAGGAAAACTGAAAAGTGATATAACGCACTGTACAGCACAGGAACAAGTTTCCATCGAAAGAACAGAAACGAAAAGCACAACTTTGTAAACTAATTCACATACGTGTCGCCTGTTCAATTATTATAACAGGAAAACTGAAAAGTGATATAACGCACTGTACAGCACAGGAACAAGTTTCCATCGAAAGAACAGAAACACAAAGCACAACTTTGTAAACTAATTCACATACGTGTCGCCTGTTCAGTTATTATAACAGGAAAACTGAAAAGTGATATAACCCTAACCCTAACACTAACCCTAACCCCTAACCCTAACCCTAACCCTAACCCTAACCCTAACCCTAACCCCTAACCCTAACCCTAACCCTAACCGTAACCCTAACCATATCCCTTAACCAGCCCTAACCTAACCCTAACCCTAACCCTAACCCTAACCCTAACCCTAAACTTAACCCTAACTTGTTCCTAACAGGAACAAGTTTCCAAGGATAGAACATAAATGAAAAGCACTACTTTGTAAACTGAATCACATGTGTGTCACTCGCTCAATTAGGAATACAGGAAAACCGAAAAGTGTTATCTCGCACTGTCCGGCACAGAAACAAGTTTCCATCGAAAGAGCAGAAAGGCCAAGCACAACTTTGTAAACTAATTCACATACGTGTCGCCTGTTCAATTATTATAACAGGAAAACTGAAAAGTGATATAACGCATAGGAACAAGTTTCCATCAAAAGAACAGAAACGCAAAGCACAACTTTTTAAACTAATTCACATACGTGTCGCCTGTTCAATTATTATAACAGGAAAACTGAAAAGTGATATAACGCACTGTACAGCACAGAAACAAGTTTCCATCGAAAGAACAGAAACGCAAAGCACAACTTTGTAAACTAATTCACATACGTGTCGCCTGTTCAATTATTATAACAGGAAAACTGAAAAGTGATATAACGCACTCTACAGCACAGAAACAAGTTTCCATCGAAAGAACAGAAACGCAAAGCACAACTTTGTAAATTAAATGACATACGTTTCGCCTGTTCAATTATTATAACAGGAAAACTGAAAAGTGATATATGACATTGTACAGCACAGGAACAAGTTTCAAATGAAAGAACAAAAAATAAAATCATTAATTTGTAAACTAAATCACTTGTGCGTCGCTCGCTCCATTAGGATTTCAGGAAAACTGAAAAGTGATATATCTCACTGTACAGCACAGGAACAAGTTTCCAACGAAAGAACAGAAAAGCAAAGCACTACTTTTAAACGGAATCACCTGTGTGTCGCTCGCTCAATTAGGAATACAGGAAAACTGAAAAGTGTTATCTCGCACTGTACGGCACAGAAACAAGATTCCATTGAAAGAATAGATACACAAAGCAAAACTTTGTAAACTAATTCACATATTTGTCGCCTGTTCAATTACTATAACAGGAAAACTGAAAAGTGATATAACCCTAACCCTAACCCTAACCCTAAGCCCCTAACCCTAACCCCTAAACCTAACCCTAACACCTAACCCTAACCCTAACCCTAACCCTAACCCTAACCCCTAACCCTAACCCTAACCCTAACCCTAACCCCTAACCCTAACCCCTAACCCTAACCCTAACGCTAACCATAACCCTAACCATATCCCTTACCCAGCCCTAACGTAACCCTAACCCTAACCCTAACCTTAACCCTAACTTGTTCCTAACAGGAACAAGTTTCCAAGGAAAGAGCATAAATGAAAAGCACTACTTTGTAAACTGAATCACATGTGTGTCACTCGCTCAATTAGGAATACAGGAAAACCGAAAAGTGTTATCTCGCACTGTACGGCACAGAAACAAGTTTCCATCGAAAAAACAGAAAGGCCAAGCACAACTTTATAAACTAAATCACATACGTGTCGCCCGTTCAATTATTACAACAGGAAAATTGAAGAGTGATATATCACACTGTACAGCACAGAAACAAGTTTCCAACCGAAGAACAGAAATCCAAAGCACTACTTTGTGAACTAAATCACATGTGTGTCGCTCGCTCAATTAGGAATACAGGGAAACTGAAAAGTGTTATCTCGCACTGTATGGCACAGAAACAAATTTCCAAAGAAATAAAAGAAACGCAAAGCACAACTTTGTAAATTAAATGACATACGTGTCGCCTGTTCAATTATTATAACAGGAAAACTTAAAAGTGATATAACGCACTGTACAGCACAGAAACAAGTTTCCATCGAAAGAACAGAAACGCAAAGCACAACTTTGTAAACTAATTCACATACGTGTCGCCTGTTCAATTATTATAAGAGGAAAACTGAAAAGTGATATAACGCACTGTACAGCACAGGAACAAGTTTCCATCGAAACAACAGAAAAGCAAACCACAACTTTGTAAACAAATTCACATATGTGTCGCCTGTTCAGTTATTATAACAGGAAAACTGAAAAGTGATATAACCATAACCCTAACCCTAACCCTAACCCTAACCCCTAACCCTAACCCTAACCCTAACCCCTAACCCTAACCCTAACGCTAACCGTAACCCTAACCATATCCCTTACCCAGCCCTAACCTAACTCTAACCCTAACCCTAACCTTAACCCTAACCTTAACCCTAACTTGTTCCTAACAGGAACAAGTTTCCAAGGATAGAACATAAATGAAAAGCACTACTTTGTAAACTGAATCACATGTGTGTCACTCGCTCAATTAGGAATACAGGAAAACCGAAAAGTGTTATCTCGCACTGTACGGCACAGAAACAAGTTTCCATCGAAAGAACAGAAACGCAAAGCACAACTTTGTAAACTAAATCACATACGTGTCGCCCGTTCAATTATTACAACAGGAAAACTGAAAAGTGATATATCACACTGTACAGCACAGAAACAAGTTTCCAACCGAAGAACAGAAATCCAAAGCACTACTTTGTAAACTAAATCACATGTGTGTCGCTCGCTCAATTAGGAATACAGGGAAACCGAAAACTGTTATCTCGCACTGTATGGCACAGAAACAAATTTCAAAAGAAATAAAAGAAACGCTAAGCACAACATTGTAAATTAAATGACATACGTTTCGCCTGTTCAATTATTATAACAGGAAAACTGAAAAGTGATATAACGCACTGTACAGCATAGGAACAAGTTTCCATCGAAAGAACAGAAACGCAAAGCACAACTTTGTAAACTAATTCACATACGTGTCGCCTGTTCAATTATTATAACAGGAAAACTGAAAAGTGATATAACGCACTGTACAGCACAGAAACAAGTATCCATCGAAAGAACAGAAAGGCAAAGCACAACTTTGTAAATTAAATGACATACGTTTCGCCTGTTCAATTATTATAACAGGAAAACTGAAAAGTGATATATGACATTGTACAGCACAGGAACAAGTTTCAAATGAAAGAACAAAAAATAAAATCACTAATTTGTAAACTAAATCACATGTGCATCGCTCGCTCCATTAGGAATACAGGAAAACTGAAACGGGATATATCTCACTGTACAGCACAAGAACAAGTTTCCAACGAAAGAACAGAAAAGCAAAGCACAACTTTGTAAACTTATTCACATATGTGTGGCCTGTTCAATTATTATAACAGGAAAACTGAAAAGTGATATAACCCTAACCCTAACCCTAACCCCTAACCCTAACCCTAACCCTAACCCTAACCCTAACCCTAACCCCTAACCCGAACCCTAACCCTAACCGTAACCCTAACCATATCCCTTACCCAGCCCTAACCTAACCCTAACCCTAACCCTAACCCTAACCTTAACCCTAACTTGTTCCTAACAGGAACAAGTTTCCAAGGAAAGAACATAAATGAAAAGCACTACTTTGTAAACTGAATCACATGTGTGTCACTTGCTCAATTAGGAATACAGGAAAACTGAAAAGTGTTATCTAGCACTGTATGGCACAGAAACAAGTTTCCATCGAAAGAACAGAAACGCAAAGCACAACTTTGTAAACTAAATCACATACGTGTCGCCCGTTCAATTATTACAACAGGAAAACTGAAAAGTGATATATCACACTGTACAGCACAGAAACAAGTTTCCAACCGAAGAACAGAAATCCAAAGCACTACTTTGTAAACTAAATCACATGTGTGTCGCTCGCTCAATTAGAAATACAGGGAAACCGAAAAGTGTTATCTCGCACTATATGTCACAGAAACAAATTTCCAAAGAAATAACAGAAACGCAAAGCAGAACTTTGTAAATTAAATGACATACGTTTCGCCTGTTCAATTATTATCAAAGGAAACCTGAAAAGTGATATAACGCACTGTACAGCACAGAAACATGTTTCCATCGAAAGGACAGAAAAACAAGGCACAACTTTGTAAACTAATTCACATACGTGTCGCCTGTTCAATTATTATAACAGGAAAACTGAAAAGTGATATAACGCACTGTACAGCACAGGAACAAGTTTCCATCGAAAGAACAGAAACGCAAAGCACAACTTTGTAAACTAATTCACATACGTGTCGCCTGTTCAATTATTATAACAGGAAAACTGAAAAGTGATATAACGCACTGTACAGCACAGGAACAAGTTTCCATCGAAAGAACAGAAACGCAAAGCACAACTTTGTAAACTTATTCACATATGTGTGGCCTGTTCAATTATTATAACAGGAAAACTGAAAAGTGATATAACCCTAACCCTAACCCTAACCCCTAACCCTAACCCTAACCCTAACCCTAACCCTAACCCCTAACCCGAACCCTAACCCTAACCGTAACCCTAACCATATCCCTTACCCAGCCCTAACCTAACCCTAACCCTAACCCTAACCCTAACCTTAACCCTAACTTGTTCCTAACAGGAACAAGTTTCCAAGGAAAGAACATAAATGAAAAGCACTACTTTGTAAACTGAATCACATGTGTGTCACTTGCTCAATTAGGAATACAGGAAAACTGAAAAGTGTTATCTAGCACTGTATGGCACAGAAACAAGTTTCCATCGAAAGAACAGAAACGCAAAGCACAACTTTGTAAACTAAATCACATACGTGTCGCCCGTTCAATTATTACAACAGGAAAACTGAAAAGTGATATATCACACTGTACAGCACAGAAACAAGTTTCCAACCGAAGAACAGAAATCCAAAGCACTACTTTGTAAACTAAATCACATGTGTGTCGCTCGCTCAATTAGAAATACAGGGAAACCGAAAAGTGTTATCTCGCACTATATGTCACAGAAACAAATTTCCAAAGAAATAACAGAAACGCAAAGCAGAACTTTGTAAATTAAATGACATACGTATCGCCTGTTCAATTATTATCAAAGGAAACCTGAAAAGTGATATAACGCACTGTACAGCACAGAAACATGTTTCCATCGAAAGGACAGAAAAACAAGGCACAACTTTGTAAACTAATTCACATACGTGTCGCCTGTTCAATTATTATAACAGGAAAACTGAAAAGTGATATAACGCACTGTACAGCACAGGAACAAGTTTCCATCGAAAGAACAGAAACGCAAAGCACAACTTTGTAAACTAATTCACATACGTGTCGCCTGTTCAATTATTATAACAGGAAAACTGAAAAGTGATATAACGCACTGTACAGCACAGGAACAAGTTTCCATCGAAAGAACAGAAACGCAAAGCACAACTTTGTAAACTAATTCACATAGGTGTCGCCTGTTCAATTATTATAACAAAAAAACTGAAAAGTGATATAACGCACTGTACAGCACAAGAACAAGTTTCCAACGAAAGAACAGAAAAGCAAAGCACAACTTTGTAAACAAATTCACATATGTGTCTCCTGTTCAGTTATTATAACAGGAAAACTGAAAAGTGATATAACCCTAACCCTAACACTAACCCTAACCCCTAACCCTAACCCTAACCCTAACCCTAACCCTAACCCCTAACCCTAACCCTAACCCTAACCCTAACCCTAACCTTAACCCTAACTTGTTCCTAACAGGAACAAGTTTCCCAGGATAGAACATAAATGAAAAGCACTACTTTGTAAACTGAATCATATGTGTGTCACTCGCTCAATTAGGAATACAGGAAAACCGAAAAGTGTTATCTCGCACTGTACGGCACAGAAACAAGTTTCCATCGAAAGAGCAGAAAGGCCAAGCACAACTTTGTAAACTAATTCACATACGTGTCGCCTGTTCAATTATTATAACAGTAAAACTGAAAAGTGATATAACGCACTGTACAGCACAGAAACAAGTTTCCATTGAAAGAACAGAAACGCAAAGCACAACTTTGTAAACTAATTCACATACGTGTCGCCTGTTCAATTATTATAACAGGAAAACTGAAAAGTGATATAACGCACTCTACAGCACAGAAACAAGTTTCCATCGAAAGAACAGAAACGCAAAGCACAACTTTGTAAATTAAATGACATACGTTTCGCCTGTTCAATTATTAAAACAGGAAAACTGAAAAGTGATATATGACATTGTACAGCACAGGAACAAGTTTCAAATGAAAGAACAAAAAATAAAATCACTAATTTGTAAACTAAATCACATGTGCATCGCTCGCTCCATTAGGAATACAGGAAAACTGAAAAGGGATATATCTCACTGTACAGCACAAGAACAAGTTTCCAACGAAAGAACAGAAAAGCAAAGCACAACTTGGTAAACTTATTCACATATGTGTGGCCTGTTCAATTATTATAACAGGAAAACTGAAAAGTGATATAACCCTAACCCTAACCCTAACCCCTAACCCTAACCCTAACCCTAACCGTAACCCTAACCTTAACCCTAACTTGTTCCTAACAGGAACAAGTTTCCAAGGATAGAACATAAATGAAAAGCACTACTTTGTAAACTGAATCATATGTGTGTCACTCGCTCAATTAGGAATACAGGAAAACCGAAAAGTGTTATCTCGCACTGTACGGCACAGAAACAAGTTTCCATCGAAAGAGCAGAAAGGCCAAGCACAACTTTTTAAACTAATTCACATACGTGTCGCCTGTTCAATTATTATAAGAGGAAAACTGAAAAGTGATATAACGCACTGTACAGCACAGGAACAAGTTTCCATCGAAACAACAGAAAAGCAAACCACAACTTTGTAAACAAATTCACATATGTGTCGCCTGTTCAGTTATTATAACAGGAAAACTGAAAAGTGATATAACCATAACCCTAACCCTAACCCTAACCCTAACCCCTAACCCTAACCCTAACCCTAACCCCTAACCCTAACCCTAACGCTAACCGTAACCCTAACCATATCCCTTACCCAGCCCTAACCTAACCCTAACCCTAACCCTAACCCTAACCTTAACCCTAACTTGTTCCTAACAGGAACAAGTTTCCAAGGAAAGAACATAAATGAAAAGCACTACTTTGTAAACTGAATCACATGTGTGTCACTTGCTCAATTAGGAATACAGGAAAACTGAAAAGTGTTATCTAGCACTGTATGGCACAGAAACAAGTTTCCATCGAAAGAACAGAAACGCAAAGCACAACTTTGTAAACTAAATCACATACGTGTCGCCCGTTCAATTATTACAACAGGAAAACTGAAAAGTGATATATCACACTGTACAGCACAGAAACAAGTTTCCAACCGAAGAACAGAAATCCAAAGCACTACTTTGTAAACTAAATCACATGTGTGTCGCTCGCTCAATTAGAAATACAGGGAAACCGAAAAGTGTTATCTCGCACTATATGTCACAGAAACAAATTTCCAAAGAAATAACAGAAACGCAAAGCAGAACTTTGTAAATTAAATGACATACGTTTCGCCTGTTCAATTATTATCAAAGGAAACCTGAAAAGTGATATAACGCACTGTACAGCACAGAAACATGTTTCCATCGAAAGGACAGAAAAACAAGGCACAACTTTGTAAACTAATTCACATACGTGTCGCCTGTTCAATTATTATAACAGGAAAACTGAAAAGTGATATAACGCACTGTACAGCACAGGAACAAGTTTCCATCGAAAGAACAGAAACGCAAAGCACAACTTTGTAAACTAATTCACATACGTGTCGCCTGTTCAATTATTATAACAGGAAAACTGAAAAGTGATATAACGCACTGTACAGCACAGGAACAAGTTTCCATCGAAAGAACAGAAACGCAAAGCACAACTTTGTAAACTAATTCACATAGGTGTCGCCTGTTCAATTATTATAACAAAAAAACTGAAAAGTGATATAACGCACTGTACAGCACAAGAACAAGTTTCCAACGAAAGAACAGAAAAGCAAAGCACAACTTTGTAAACAAATTCACATATGTGTCTCCTGTTCAGTTATTATAACAGGAAAACTGAAAAGTGATATAACCCTAACCCTAACACTAACCCTAACCCCTAACCCTAACCCTAACCCTAACCCTAACCCTAACCCTAACCCCTAACCCTAACCCTAACCCTAACCCTAACCCTAACCCTAACCTTAACCCTAACTTGTTCCTAACAGGAACAAGTTTCCCAGGATAGAACATAAATGAAAAGCACTACTTTGTAAACTGAATCATATGTGTGTCACTCGCTCAATTAGGAATACAGGAAAACCGAAAAGTGTTATCTCGCACTGTACGGCACAGAAACAAGTTTCCATCGAAAGAGCAGAAAGGCCAAGCACAACTTTGTAAACTAATTCACATACGTGTCGCCTGTTCAATTATTATAACAGGAAAACTGAAAAGTGATATAACGCACAGGAACAAGTTTCCATCGAAAGAACGGAAACGCAAAGCACAACTTTTTAAACTAATTCACATACGTGTCGCCTGTTCAATTATTATAACAGTAAAACTGAAAAGTGATATAACGCACTGTACAGCACAGAAACAAGTTTCCATTGAAAGAACAGAAACGCAAAGCACAACTTTGTAAACTAATTCACATACGTGTCGCCTGTTCAATTATTATAACAGGAAAACTGAAAAGTGATATAACGCACTCTACAGCACAGAAACAAGTTTCCATCGAAAGAACAGAAACGCAAAGCACAACTTTGTAAATTAAATGACATACGTTTCGCCTGTTCAATTATTAAAACAGGAAAACTGAAAAGTGATATATGACATTGTACAGCACAGGAACAAGTTTCAAATGAAAGAACAAAAAATAAAATCACTAATTTGTAAACTAAATCACATGTGCATCGCTCGCTCCATTAGGAATACAGGAAAACTGAAAAGGGATATATCTCACTGTACAGCACAAGAACAAGTTTCCAACGAAAGAACAGAAAAGCAAAGCACAACTTGGTAAACTTATTCACATATGTGTGGCCTGTTCAATTATTATAACAGGAAAACTGAAAAGTGATATAACCCTAACCCTAACCCTAACCCCTAACCCTAACCCTAACCCTAACCGTAACCCTAACCTTAACCCTAACTTGTTCCTAACAGGAACAAGTTTCCAAGGATAGAACATAAATGAAAAGCACTACTTTGTAAACTGAATCATATGTGTGTCACTCGCTCAATTAGGAATACAGGAAAACCGAAAATTGTTATCTCGCACTGTACGGCACAGAAACAAGTTTCCATCGAAAGAGCAGAAAGGCCAAGCACAACTTTGTAAACTAATTCACATACGTGTCGCCTGTTCAATTATTATAACAGGAAAACTGAAAAGTGATATAACGCACTGTACAGCACAGGAACAAGTTTCCATCGAAAGAACAGAAACGCAAAGCACAACTTTGTAAACTAATTCACATACGTGTCGCCTGTTCAATTATTATAACAGGAAAACTGAAAAGTGATATAACGCACTGTACAGCACAGGAACAAGTTTCCATCGAAAGAACAGAAACGCAAAGCACAACTTTGTAAACTTATTCACATATGTGTGGCCTGTTCAATTATTATAACAGGAAAACTGAAAAGTGATATAACCCTAACCCTAACCCTAACCCCTAACCCTAACCCTAACCCTAACCCTAACCCCTAACCCGAACCCTAACCCTAACCGTAACCCTAACCATATCCCTTACCCAGCCCTAACCTAACCCTAACCCTAACCCTAACCCTAACCTTAACCCTAACTTGTTCCTAACAGGAACAAGTTTCCAAGGAAAGAACATAAATGAAAAGCACTACTTTGTAAACTGAATCACATGTGTGTCACTTGCTCAATTAGGAATACAGGAAAACTGAAAAGTGTTATCTAGCACTGTATGGCACAGAAACAAGTTTCCATCGAAAGAACAGAAACGCAAAGCACAACTTTGTAAACTAAATCACATACGTGTCGCCCGTTCAATTATTACAACAGGAAAACTGAAAAGTGATATATCACACTGTACAGCACAGAAACAAGTTTCCAACCGAAGAACAGAAATCCAAAGCACTACTTTGTAAACTAAATCACATGTGTGTCGCTCGCTCAATTAGAAATACAGGGAAACCGAAAAGTGTTATCTCGCACTATATGTCACAGAAACAAATTTCCAAAGAAATAACAGAAACGCAAAGCAGAACTTTGTAAATTAAATGACATACGTATCGCCTGTTCAATTATTATCAAAGGAAACCTGAAAAGTGATATAACGCACTGTACAGCACAGAAACATGTTTCCATCGAAAGGACAGAAAAACAAGGCACAACTTTGTAAACTAATTCACATACGTGTCGCCTGTTCAATTATTATAACAGGAAAACTGAAAAGTGATATAACGCACTGTACAGCACAGGAACAAGTTTCCATCGAAAGAACAGAAACGCAAAGCACAACTTTGTAAACTAATTCACATACGTGTCGCCTGTTCAATTATTATAACAGGAAAACTGAAAAGTGATATAACGCACTGTACAGCACAGGAACAAGTTTCCATCGAAAGAACAGAAACGCAAAGCACAACTTTGTAAACTAATTCACATAGGTGTCGCCTGTTCAATTATTATAACAAAAAAACTGAAAAGTGATATAACGCACTGTACAGCACAAGAACAAGTTTCCAACGAAAGAACAGAAAAGCAAAGCACAACTTTGTAAACAAATTCACATATGTGTCTCCTGTTCAGTTATTATAACAGGAAAACTGAAAAGTGATATAACCCTAACCCTAACACTAACCCTAACCCCTAACCCTAACCCTAACCCTAACCCTAACCCTAACCCTAACCCCTAACCCTAACCCTAACCCTAACCCTAACCCTAACCTTAACCCTAACTTGTTCCTAACAGGAACAAGTTTCCCAGGATAGAACATAAATGAAAAGCACTACTTTGTAAACTGAATCATATGTGTGTCACTCGCTCAATTAGGAATACAGGAAAACCGAAAAGTGTTATCTCGCACTGTACGGCACAGAAACAAGTTTCCATCGAAAGAGCAGAAAGGCCAAGCACAACTTTGTAAACTAATTCACATACGTGTCGCCTGTTCAATTATTATAACAGGAAAACTGAAAAGTGATATAACGCACAGGAACAAGTTTCCATCGAAAGAACAGAAACGCAAAGCACAACTTTTTAAACTAATTCACATACGTGTCGCCTGTTCAATTATTATAACAGTAAAACTGAAAAGTGATATAACGCACTGTACAGCACAGAAACAAGTTTCCATTGAAAGAACAGAAACGCAAAGCACAACTTTGTAAACTAATTCACATACGTGTCGCCTGTTCAATTATTATAACAGGAAAACTGAAAAGTGATATAACGCACTCTACAGCACAGAAACAAGTTTCCATCGAAAGAACAGAAACGCAAAGCACAACTTTGTAAATTAAATGACATACGTTTCGCCTGTTCAATTATTAAAACAGGAAAACTGAAAAGTGATATATGACATTGTACAGCACAGGAACAAGTTTCAAATGAAAGAACAAAAAATAAAATCACTAATTTGTAAACTAAATCACATGTGCATCGCTCGCTCCATTAGGAATACAGGAAAACTGAAAAGGGATATATCTCACTGTACAGCACAAGAACAAGTTTCCAACGAAAGAACAGAAAAGCAAAGCACAACTTGGTAAACTTATTCACATATGTGTGGCCTGTTCAATTATTATAACAGGAAAACTGAAAAGTGATATAACCCTAACCCTAACCCTAACCCCTAACCCTAACCCTAACCCTAACCGTAACCCTAACCTTAACCCTAACTTGTTCCTAACAGGAACAAGTTTCCAAGGATAGAAAATAAATGAAAAGCACTACTTTGTAAACTGAATCATATGTGTGTCACTCGCTCAATTAGGAATACAGGAAAACCGAAAAGTGTTATCTCGCACTGTACGGCACAGAAACAAGTTTCCATCGAAAGAGCAGAAAGGCCAAGCACAACTTTGTAAACTAATTCACATACGTGTCGCCTGTTCAATTATTATAAGAGGAAAACTGAAAAGTGATATAACGCACTGTACAGCACAGGAACAAGTTTCCATCGAAACAACAGAAAAGCAAACCACAACTTTGTAAACAAATTCACATATGTGTCGCCTGTTCAGTTATTATAACAGGAAAACTGAAAAGTGATATAACCATAACCCTAACCCTAACCCTAACCCTAACCCCTAACCCTAACCCTAACCCTAACCCCTAACCCTAAGCCTAACGCTAACCGTAACCCTAACCATATCCCTTACCCAGCCCTAACCTAACCCTAACCCTAACCCTAACCCTAACCTTAACCCTAACTTGTTCCTAACAGGAACAAGTTTCCAAGGAAAGAACATAAATGAAAAGCACTACTTTGTAAACTGAATCACATGTGTGTCACTTGCTCAATTAGGAATACAGGAAAACTGAAAAGTGTTATCTAGCACTGTATGGCACAGAAACAAGTTTCCATCGAAAGAACAGAAACGCAAAGCACAACTTTGTAAACTAAATCACATACGTGTCGCCCGTTCAATTATTACAACAGGAAAACTGAAAAGTGATATATCACACTGTACAGCACAGAAACAAGTTTCCAACCGAAGAACAGAAATCCAAAGCACTACTTTGTAAACTAAATCACATGTGTGTCGCTCGCTCAATTAGAAATACAGGGAAACCGAAAAGTGTTATCTCGCACTATATGTCACAGAAACAAATTTCCAAAGAAATAACAGAAACGCAAAGCAGAACTTTGTAAATTAAATGACATACGTATCGCCTGTTCAATTATTATCAAAGGAAACCTGAAAAGTGATATAACGCACTGTACAGCACAGAAACATGTTTCCATCGAAAGGACAGAAAAACAAGGCACAACTTTGTAAACTAATTCACATACGTGTCGCCTGTTCAATTATTATAACAGGAAAACTGAAAAGTGATATAACGCACTGTACAGCACAGGAACAAGTTTCCATCGAAAGAACAGAAACGCAAAGCACAACTTTGTAAACTAATTCACATACGTGTCGCCTGTTCAATTATTATAACAGGAAAACTGAAAAGTGATATAACGCACTGTACAGCACAGGAACAAGTTTCCATCGAAAGAACAGAAACGCAAAGCACAACTTTGTAAACTAATTCACATAGGTGTCGCCTGTTCAATTATTATAACAAAAAAACTGAAAAGTGATATAACGCACTGTACAGCACAAGAACAAGTTTCCAACGAAAGAACAGAAAAGCAAAGCACAACTTTGTAAACAAATTCACATATGTGTCTCCTGTTCAGTTATTATAACAGGAAAACTGAAAAGTGATATAACCCTAACCCTAACACTAACCCTAACCCCTAACCCTAACCCTAACCCTAACCCTAACCCTAACCCTAACCCCTAACCCTAACCCTAACCCTAACCCTAACCCTAACCTTAACCCTAACTTGTTCCTAACAGGAACAAGTTTCCCAGGATAGAACATAAATGAAAAGCACTACTTTGTAAACTGAATCATATGTGTGTCACTCGCTCAATTAGGAATACAGGAAAACCGAAAAGTGTTATCTCGCACTGTACGGCACAGAAACAAGTTTCCATCGAAAGAGCAGAAAGGCCAAGCACAACTTTGTAAACTAATTCACATACGTGTCGCCTGTTCAATTATTATAACAGGAAAACTGAAAAGTGATATAACGCACAGGAACAAGTTTCCATCGAAAGAACAGAAACGCAAAGCACAACTTTTTAAACTAATTCACATACGTGTCGCCTGTTCAATTATTATAACAGTAAAACTGAAAAGTGATATAACGCACTGTACAGCACAGAAACAAGTTTCCATTGAAAGAACAGAAACGCAAAGCACAACTTTGTAAACTAATTCACATACGTGTCGCCTGTTCAATTATTATAACAGGAAAACTGAAAAGTGATATAACGCACTCTACAGCACAGAAACAAGTTTCCATCGAAAGAACAGAAACGCAAAGCACAACTTTGTAAATTAAATGACATACGTTTCGCCTGTTCAATTATTAAAACAGGAAAACTGAAAAGTGATATATGACATTGTACAGCACAGGAACAAGTTTCAAATGAAAGAACAAAAAATAAAATCACTAATTTGTAAACTAAATCACATGTGCATCGCTCGCTCCATTAGGAATACAGGAAAACTGAAAAGGGATATATCTCACTGTACAGCACAAGAACAAGTTTCCAACGAAAGAACAGAAAAGCAAAGCACAACTTGGTAAACTTATTCACATATGTGTGGCCTGTTCAATTATTATAACAGGAAAACTGAAAAGTGATATAACCCTAACCCTAACCCTAACCCCTAACCCTAACCCTAACCCTAACCGTAACCCTAACCTTAACCCTAACTTGTTCCTAACAGGAACAAGTTTCCAAGGATAGAACATAAATGAAAAGCACTACTTTGTAAACTGAATCATATGTGTGTCACTCGCTCAATTAGGAATACAGGAAAACCGAAAAGTGTTATCTCGCACTGTACGGCACAGAAACAAGTTTCCATCGAAAGAGCAGAAAGGCCAAGCACAACTTTGTAAACTAATTCACATACGTGTCGCCTGTTCAATTATTATAAGAGGAAAACTGAAAAGTGATATAACGCACTGTACAGCACAGGAACAAGTTTCCATCGAAACAACAGAAAAGCAAACCACAACTTTGTAAACAAATTCACATATGTGTCGCCTGTTCAGTTATTATAACAGGAAAACTGAAAAGTGATATAACCATAACCCTAACCCTAACCCTAACCCTAACCCCTAACCCTAACCCTAACCCTAACCCCTAACCCTAACCCTAACGCTAACCGTAACCCTAACCATATCCCTTACCCAGCCCTAACCTAACCCTAACCCTAACCCTAACCCTAACCTTAACCCTAACTTGTTCCTAACAGGAACAAGTTTCCAAGGAAAGAACATAAATGAAAAGCACTACTTTGTAAACTGAATCACATGTGTGTCACTTGCTCAATTAGGAATACAGGAAAACTGAAAAGTGTTATCTAGCACTGTATGGCACAGAAACAAGTTTCCATCGAAAGAACAGAAACGCAAAGCACAACTTTGTAAACTAAATCACATACGTGTCGCCCGTTCAATTATTACAACAGGAAAACTGAAAAGTGATATATCACACTGTACAGCACAGAAACAAGTTTCCAACCGAAGAACAGAAATCCAAAGCACTACTTTGTAAACTAAATCACATGTGTGTCGCTCGCTCAATTAGAAATACAGGGAAACCGAAAAGTGTTATCTCGCACTATATGTCACAGAAACAAATTTCCAAAGAAATAACAGAAACGCAAAGCAGAACTTTGTAAATTAAATGACATACGTTTCGCCTGTTCAATTATTATCAAAGGAAACCTGAAAAGTGATATAACGCACTGTACAGCACAGAAACATGTTTCCATCGAAAGGACAGAAAAACAAGGCACAACTTTGTAAACTAATTCACATACGTGTCGCCTGTTCAATTATTATAACAGGAAAACTGAAAAGTGATATAACGCACTGTACAGCACAGGAACAAGTTTCCATCGAAAGAACAGAAAGGCAAAGCACAACTTTGTAAACTAATTCACATACGTGTCGCCTGTTCAATTATTATAACAGGAAAACTGAAAAGTGATATAACGCACTGTACAGCACAGGAACAAGTTTCCATCGAAAGAACAGAAACGCAAAGCACAACTTTGTAAACTAATTCACATAGGTGTCGCCTGTTCAATTATTATAACAAAAAAACTGAAAAGTGATATAACGCACTGTACAGCACAAGAACAAGTTTCCAACGAAAGAACAGAAAAGCAAAGCACAACTTTGTAAACAAATTCACATATGTGTCTCCTGTTCAGTTATTATAACAGGAAAACTGAAAAGTGATATAACCCTAACCCTAACACTAACCCTAACCCCTAACCCTAACCCTAACCCTAACCCTAACCCTAACCCTAACCCCTAACCCTAACCCTAACCCTAACCCTAACCCTAACCTTAACCCTAACTTGTTCCTAACAGGAACAAGTTTCCCAGGATAGAACATAAATGAAAAGCACTACTTTGTAAACTGAATCATATGTGTGTCACTCGCTCAATTAGGAATACAGGAAAACCGAAAAGTGTTATCTCGCACTGTACGGCACAGAAACAAGTTTCCATCGAAAGAGCAGAAAGGCCAAGCACAACTTTGTAAACTAATTCACATACGTGTCGCCTGTTCAATTATTATAACAGGAAAACTGAAAAGTGATATAACGCACAGGAACAAGTTTCCATCGAAAGAACAGAAACGCAAAGCACAACTTTTTAAACTAATTCACATACGTGTCGCCTGTTCAATTATTATAACAGTAAAACTGAAAAGTGATATAACGCACTGTACAGCACAGAAACAAGTTTCCATTGAAAGAACAGAAACGCAAAGCACAACTTTGTAAACTAATTCACATACGTGTCGCCTGTTCAATTATTATAACAGGAAAACTGAAAAGTGATATAACGCACTCTACAGCACAGAAACAAGTTTCCATCGAAAGAACAGAAACGCAAAGCACAACTTTGTAAATTAAATGACATACGTTTCGCCTGTTCAATTATTAAAACAGGAAAACTGAAAAGTGATATATGACATTGTACAGCACAGGAACAAGTTTCAAATGAAAGAACAAAAAATAAAATCACTAATTTGTAAACTAAATCACATGTGCATCGCTCGCTCCATTAGGAATACAGGAAAACTGAAAAGGGATATATCTCACTGTACAGCACAAGAACAAGTTTCCAACGAAAGAACAGAAAAGCAAAGCACAACTTGGTAAACTTATTCACATATGTGTGGCCTGTTCAATTATTATAACAGGAAAACTGAAAAGTGATATAACCCTAACCCTAACCCTAACCCCTAACCCTAACCCTAACCCTAACCGTAACCCTAACCTTAACCCTAACTTGTTCCTAACAGGAACAAGTTTCCAAGGATAGAACATAAATGAAAAGCACTACTTTGTAAACTGAATCATATGTGTGTCACTCGCTCAATTAGGAATACAGGAAAACCGAAAATTGTTATCTCGCACTGTACGGCACAGAAACAAGTTTCCATCGAAAGAGCAGAAAGGCCAAGCACAACTTTGTAAACTAATTCACATACGTGTCGCCTGTTCAATTATTATAAGAGGAAAACTGAAAAGTGATATAACGCACTGTACAGCACAGGAACAAGTTTCCATCGAAACAACAGAAAAGCAAACCACAACTTTGTAAACAAATTCACATATGTGTCGCCTGTTCAGTTATTATAACAGGAAAACTGAAAAGTGATATAACCATAACCCTAACCCTAACCCTAACCCTAACCCCTAACCCTAACCCTAACCCTAACCCCTAACCCTAACCCTAACGCTAACCGTAACCCTAACCATATCCCTTACCCAGCCCTAACCTAACTCTAACCCTAACCCTAACCTTAACCCTAACCTTAACCCTAACTTGTTCCTAACAGGAACAAGTTTCCAAGGATAGAACATAAATGAAAAGCACTACTTTGTAAACTGAATCACATGTGTGTCACTCGCTCAATTAGGAATACAGGAAAACCGAAAAGTGTTATCTCGCACTGTACGGCACAGAAACAAGTTTCCATCGAAAGAACAGAAACGCAAAGCACAACTTTGTAAACTAAATCACATACGTGTCGCCCGTTCAATTATTACAACAGGAAAACTGAAAAGTGATATATCACACTGTACAGCACAGAAACAAGTTTCCAACCGAAGAACAGAAATCCAAAGCACTACTTTGTAAACTAAATCACATGTGTGTCGCTCGCTCAATTAGGAATACAGGGAAACCGAAAACTGTTATCTCGCACTGTATGGCACAGAAACAAATTTCAAAAGAAATAAAAGAAACGCTAAGCACAACATTGTAAATTAAATGACATACGTTTCGCCTGTTCAATTATTATAACAGGAAAACTGAAAAGTGATATAACGCACTGTACAGCATAGGAACAAGTTTCCATCGAAAGAACAGAAACGCAAAGCACAACTTTGTAAACTAATTCACATACGTGTCGCCTGTTCAATTATTATAACAGGAAAACTGAAAAGTGATATAACGCACTGTACAGCACAGAAACAAGTATCCATCGAAAGAACAGAAAGGCAAAGCACAACTTTGTAAATTAAATGACATACGTTTCGCCTGTTCAATTATTATAACAGGAAAACTGAAAAGTGATATATGACATTGTACAGCACAGGAACAAGTTTCAAATGAAAGAACAAAAAATAAAATCACTAATTTGTAAACTAAATCACATGTGCATCGCTCGCTCCATTAGGAATACAGGAAAACTGAAAAGGGATATATCTCACTGTACAGCACAAGAACAAGTTTCCAACGAAAGAACAGAAAAGCAAAGCACAACTTTGTAAACTTATTCACATATGTGTGGCCTGTTCAATTATTATAACAGGAAAACTGAAAAGTGATATAACCCTAACCCTAACCCTAACCCCTAACCCTAACCCTAACCCTAACCCTAACCCTAACCCCTAACCCGAACCCTAACCCTAACCGTAACCCTAACCATATCCCTTACCCAGCCCTAACCTAACCCTAACCCTAACCCTAACCCTAACCTTAACCCTAACTTGTTCCTAACAGGAACAAGTTTCCAAGGAAAGAACATAAATGAAAAGCACTACTTTGTAAACTGAATCACATGTGTGTCACTTGCTCAATTAGGAATACAGGAAAACTGAAAAGTGTTATCTAGCACTGTATGGCACAGAAACAAGTTTCCATCGAAAGAACAGAAACGCAAAGCACAACTTTGTAAACTAAATCACATACGTGTCGCCCGTTCAATTATTACAACAGGAAAACTGAAAAGTGATATATCACACTGTACAGCACAGAAACAAGTTTCCAACCGAAGAACAGAAATCCAAAGCACTACTTTGTAAACTAAATCACATGTGTGTCGCTCGCTCAATTAGAAATACAGGGAAACCGAAAAGTGTTATCTCGCACTATATGTCACAGAAACAAATTTCCAAAGAAATAACAGAAACGCAAAGCAGAACTTTGTAAATTAAATGACATACGTTTCGCCTGTTCAATTATTATCAAAGGAAACCTGAAAAGTGATATAACGCACTGTACAGCACAGAAACATGTTTCCATCGAAAGGACAGAAAAACAAGGCACAACTTTGTAAACTAATTCACATACGTGTCGCCTGTTCAATTATTATAACAGGAAAACTGAAAAGTGATATAACGCACTGTACAGCACAGGAACAAGTTTCCATCGAAAGAACAGAAAGGCAAAGCACAACTTTGTAAACTAATTCACATACGTGTCGCCTGTTCAATTATTATAACAGGAAAACTGAAAAGTGATATAACGCACTGTACAGCACAGGAACAAGTTTCCATCGAAAGAACAGAAACGCAAAGCACAACTTTGTAAACTTATTCACATATGTGTGGCCTGTTCAATTATTATAACAGGAAAACTGAAAAGTGATATAACCCTAACCCTAACCCTAACCCCTAACCCTAACCCTAACCCTAACCCTAATCCTAACCCCTAACCCGAACCCTAACCCTAACCGTAACCCTAACCATATCCCTTACCCAGCCCTAACCTAACCCTAACCCTAACCCTAACCCTAACCTTAACCCTAACTTGTTCCTAACAGGAACAAGTTTCCAAGGAAAGAACATAAATGAAAAGCACTACTTTGTAAACTGAATCACATGTGTGTCACTTGCTCAATTAGGAATACAGGAAAACTGAAAAGTGTTATCTAGCACTGTATGGCACAGAAACAAGTTTCCATCGAAAGAACAGAAACGCAAAGCACAACTTTGTAAACTAAATCACATACGTGTCGCCCGTTCAATTATTACAACAGGAAAACTGAAAAGTGATATATCACACTGTACAGCACAGAAACAAGTTTCCAACCGAAGAACAGAAATCCAAAGCACTACTTTGTAAACTAAATCACATGTGTGTCGCTCGCTCAATTAGAAATACAGGGAAACCGAAAAGTGTTATCTCGCACTATATGTCACAGAAACAAATTTCCAAAGAAATAACAGAAACGCAAAGCAGAACTTTGTAAATTAAATGACATACGTTTCGCCTGTTCAATTATTATCAAAGGAAACCTGAAAAGTGATATAACGCACTGTACAGCACAGAAACATGTTTCCATCGAAAGGACAGAAAAACAAGGCACAACTTTGTAAACTAATTCACATACGTGTCGCCTGTTCAATTATTATAACAGGAAAACTGAAAAGTGATATAACGCACTGTACAGCACAGGAACAAGTTTCCATCGAAAGAACAGAAACGCAAAGCACAACTTTGTAAACTAATTCACATACGTGTCGCCTGTTCAATTATTATAACAGGAAAACTGAAAAGTGATATAACGCACTGTACAGCACAGGAACAAGTTTCCATCGAAAGAACAGAAACGCAAAGCACAACTTTGTAAACTAATTCACATAGGTGTCGCCTGTTCAATTATTATAACAAAAAAACTGAAAAGTGATATAACGCACTGTACAGCACAAGAACAAGTTTCCAACGAAAGAACAGAAAAGCAAAGCACAACTTTGTAAACAAATTCACATATGTGTCTCCTGTTCAGTTATTATAACAGGAAAACTGAAAAGTGATATAACCCTAACCCTAACACTAACCCTAACCCCTAACCCTAACCCTAACCCTAACCCTAACCCTAACCCTAACCCCTAACCCTAACCCTAACCCTAACCCTAACCCTAACCTTAACCCTAACTTGTTCCTAACAGGAACAAGTTTCCCAGGATAGAACATAAATGAAAAGCACTACTTTGTAAACTGAATCATATGTGTGTCACTCGCTCAATTAGGAATACAGGAAAACCGAAAAGTGTTATCTCGCACTGTACGGCACAGAAACAAGTTTCCATCGAAAGAGCAGAAAGGCCAAGCACAACTTTGTAAACTAATTCACATACGTGTCGCCTGTTCAATTATTATAACAGGAAAACTGAAAAGTGATATAACGCACAGGAACAAGTTTCCATCGAAAGAACAGAAACGCAAAGCACAACTTTTTAAACTAATTCACATACGTGTCGCCTGTTCAATTATTATAACAGTAAAACTGAAAAGTGATATAACGCACTGTACAGCACAGAAACAAGTTTCCATTGAAAGAACAGAAACGCAAAGCACAACTTTGTAAACTAATTCACATACGTGTCGCCTGTTCAATTATTATAACAGGAAAACTGAAAAGTGATATAACGCACTCTACAGCACAGAAACAAGTTTCCATCGAAAGAACAGAAACGCAAAGCACAACTTTGTAAATTAAATGACATACGTTTCGCCTGTTCAATTATTAAAACAGGAAAACTGAAAAGTGATATATGACATTGTACAGCACAGGAACAAGTTTCAAATGAAAGAACAAAAAATAAAATCACTAATTTGTAAACTAAATCACATGTGCATCGCTCGCTCCATTAGGAATACAGGAAAACTGAAAAGGGATATATCTCACTGTACAGCACAAGAACAAGTTTCCAACGAAAGAACAGAAAAGCAAAGCACAACTTGGTAAACTTATTCACATATGTGTGGCCTGTTCAATTATTATAACAGGAAAACTGAAAAGTGATATAACCCTAACCCTAACCCTAACCCCTAACCCTAACCCTAACCCTAACCGTAACCCTAACCTTAACCCTAACTTGTTCCTAACAGGAACAAGTTTCCAAGGATAGAACATAAATGAAAAGCACTACTTTGTAAACTGAATCATATGTGTGTCACTCGCTCAATTAGGAATACAGGAAAACCGAAAAGTGTTATCTCGCACTGTACGGCACAGAAACAAGTTTCCATCGAAAGAGCAGAAAGGCCAAGCACAACTTTGTAAACTAATTCACATACGTGTCGCCTGTTCAATTATTATAAGAGGAAAACTGAAAAGTGATATAACGCACAGGAACAAGTTTCCATCGAAAGAACAGAAACGCAAAGCACAACTTTTTAAACTAATTCACATACGTGTCGCCTGTTCAATTATTATAACAGGAAAACGGAAAAGTGATATAACGCACTGTACAGCACAGAAACAAGTTTCCATCGAAAGAACAGAAACGCAAAGCACAACTTTGTAAACTAATTCACATACGTGTCGCCTGTTCAATTATTATAACAGGAAAACTGAAAAGTGATATAACGCACTCTACAGCACAGAAACAAGTTTCCATCGAAAGAACAGAAACGCAAAGCACAACTTTGTAAATTAAATGACATACGTTTCGCCTGTTCAATTATTAAAACAGGAAAACTGAAAAGTGATATATGACATTGTACAGCACAGGAACAAGTTTCAAATGAAAGAACAAAAAATAAAATCATTAATTTGTAAACTAAATCACATGTGCGTCGCTCGCTCCATTAGGAATTCAGGAAAACTGAAAAGTGATATATCTCACTGTACAGCACAAGAACAAGTTTCCAACGAAAGAACAGAAAAGCAAAGCACTACTTTTAAACGGAATCACCTGTGTGTCGCTCGCTCAATTAGGAATACAGGAAAACTGAAAAGTGTTATCTCGCACTGTACGGCACAGAAACAAGATTCCATTGAAAGAATAGATACACAAAGCAAAACTTTGTAAACTAATTCACATATGTGTCGCCTGTTCAATTACTATAACAGAAAAACTGAAAAGTGATATAACCCTAACCCTAACCCTAACCCTAAGCCCCTAACCCTAACCCCTAACCCTAACCCTAACACCTAACCCTAACCCTAACCCTAACCCCTAACCCTAACCCTAACCCAAACCCTAACCCTAACCCCTAACCCTAACCCCTAACCCTAACCCTAACGCTAACCGTAACCCTAACCATATCCCTTACCCAGCCCTAACGTAACCCTAACCCTAACCCTAACCTTAACCCTAACTTGTTCCTAACAGGAACAAGTTTCCAAGGAAAGAACATAAATGAAAAGCACTACTTTGTAAACTGAATCACATGTGTGTCACTCGCTCAATTAGGAATACAGGATAACCGAAAAGTGTTATCTCGCACTGTACGGCACAGAAACAAGTTTCCATCGAAAAAACAGAAAGGCCAAGCACAACTTTATAAACTAAATCACATACGTGTCGCCCGTTCAATTATTACAACAGGAAAACTGAAAAGTGATATATCACACTGTACAGCACAGAAACAAGTTTCCAACCGAAGAACAGAAATCCAAAGCAATACTTTGTAAACTAAATCACATGTGTGTCGCTCGCTCAATTAGGAATACAGGGAAACTGAAAAGTGTTATCTCGCACTGTATGGCACAGAAACAAATTTCCAAAGAAATAAAAGAAACGCAAAGCACAACTTTGTAAATTAAATGACATACGTGTCGCCTGTTCAATTATTATAACAGGAAAACTTAAAAGTGATATAACGCACTGTACAGCACAGGAACAAGTTTCCATCGAAAGAACAGAAACGCAAAGCACAACTTTGTAAACTAATTCACATACGTGTCGCCTGTTCAATTATTATAACAGGAAAACTGAAAAGTGATATAACGCACTGTACAGCACAGGAACAACTTTCCATCGAAAGAACAGAAAAGCAAAGCACAACTTTGTAAACAAATTCACATATGTGTCGCCTGTTCAGTTATTATAACAGGAAAACTGAAAAGTGATATAAACATAACCCTAACCCTAACCCTAACCCTAACCCCTAACCCTAACCCTAACCCTAACCCCTAACCCTAACCCTAACGCTAACCGTAACCCTAACCATATCCCTTACCCAGCCCTAACCTAACTCTAACCCTAACCTTAACCTTAACCCTAACCTTAACCCTAACTTGTTCCTAACAGGAACAAGTTTCCAAGGATAGAACATAAATGAAAAGCACTACTTTGTAAACTGAATCACATGTGTGTCACTCGCTCAATTAGGAATACAGGAAAACCAAAAAGTGTTATCTCGCACTGTCCGGCACAGAAACAAGTTTCCATCGAAAGAACAGGAAGGCCAAGCACAACTTTGTAAACTAAATCACATACGTGTCGCCAGTTCAATTATTACAACAGGAAAACTGAAAAGTGATATATCACACTGTACAGCACAGAAACAAGTTTCCAACCGAAGAACAGAAATCCAAAGCACTACTTTGTAAACTAAATCACATGTGTGTCGCTCGCTCAATTAGGAATACAGGGAAACCGAAAACTGTTATCTCGCACTGTATGGCACAGAAACAAATTTCCAAAGAAATAAAAGAAACGCTAAGCACAACTTTGTAAATTAAATGACATACGTGTCGCCTGTTCAATTATTATAACAGGAAAACTGAAAAGTGATATAACGCACTGTACAGCATAGGAACAAGTTTCCATCGAAAGAACAGAAACGCAAAGCACAACTTTGTAAACTAATTCACATACGTGTCGCCTGTTCAATTATTATAACAGGAAAACTGAAAAGTGATATAACGCACTGTACAGCACAGAAACAAATATCCATCGAAAGAACAGAAAGGCAAAGCACAACTTTGTAAATTAAATGACATACGTTTCGCCTGTTCAATTATTATAACAGGAAAACTGAAAAGTGATATATGACATTGTACAGCACAGGAACAAGTTTCAAATGAAAGAACAAAAAATAAAATCATTAATTTGTAAACTAAATCACATGTGCATCGCTCGCTCCATTAGGAATACAGGAAAACTGAAAAGGGATATATCTCACTGTACAGCACAAGAACAAGTTTCCAACGAAAGAACAGAAAAGCAAAGCACAACTTTTTAAACTTATTCACATATGTGTGGCCTGTTCAATTATTATAACAGGAAAACTGAAAAGTGATATAACCCTAACCCTAACCCTAACCCCTAACCCTAACCCTAACCCTAACCCTAACCCTAACCCCTAACCCGAACCCTAACCCTAACCGTAACCCTAACCATATCCCTTACCCAGCCCTAACCTAACCCTAACCCTAACCCTAACCCTAACCTTAACCCTAACTTGTTCCTTACAAGTTTCCAAGGAAAGAACATAAATGAAAAGCACTACTTTGTAAACTGAATCACATGTGTGTCACTTGCTCAATTAGGAATACAGGAAAACTGAAAAGTGTTATCTAGCACTGTATGGCACAGAAACAAGTTTCCATCGAAAGAACAGAAACGCAAAGCACAACTTTGTAAACTAAATCACATACGTGTCGCCCGTTCAATTATTACAACAGGAAAACTGAAAAGTGATATATCACACTGTACAGCACAGAAACAAGTTTCCAACCGAAGAACAGAAATCCAAAGCACTACTTTGTAAACTAAATCACATGTGTGTCGCTCGCTCAATTAGAAATACAGGGAAACCGAAAAGTGTTATCTCGCACTATATGTCACAGAAACAAATTTCCAAAGAAATAACAGAAACGCAAAGCACAACTTTGTAAATTAAATGACATACGTTTCGCCTGTTCAATTATTATCAAAGGAAACCTGAAAAGTGATATAACGCACTGTACAGCACAGAAACATGTTTCCATCGAAAGGACAGAAAACCAAGGCACAATTTGTAAACTAATTCACATACGTGTCGCCTGTTCAATTATTATAACAGGAAAACTGAAAAGTGATATAACGCACTGTACAGCACAGGAACAAGTTTCCATCGAAAGAACAGAAACGCAAAGCACAACTTTGTAAACTAATTCACATACGTGTCGCCTGTTCAATTATTATAACAGGAAAACTGAAAAGTGATATAACGCACTGTACAGCACAGGAACAAGTTTCCATCGAAAGAACAGAAACGCAAAGCACAACTTTGTAAACTAATTCACATACGTGTCGCCTGTTCAATTATTATAACAAAAAAACTGAAAAGTGATATAACGCACTGTACAGCACAAGAACAAGTTTCCAACGAAAGAACAGAAAAGCAAAGCACAACTTTGTAAACAAATTCACATATGTGTCTCCTGTTCAGTTATTATAACAGGAAAACTGAAAAGTGATATAACCCTAACCCTAACACTAACCCTAACCCCTAACCCTAACCCTAACCCTAACCCTAACCCTAACCCCTAACCCTAACCCTAACCCTAACCGTAACCCTAACCATATCCCTTAACCAGGCCTAACCTAACCCTAACCCTAACCCTAACCCTAACCCTAACCTTAACCCTAACTTGTTCCTAACAGGAACAAGTTTCCAAGGATAGAACATAAATGAAAAGCACTACTTTGTAAACTGAATCATATGTGTGTCACTCGCTCAATTAGGAATACAGGAAAACCGAAAAGTGTTATCTCGCACTGTACGGCACAGAAACAAGTTTCCATCGAAAGAGCAGAAAGGCCAAGCACAACTTTGTAAACTAATTCACATACGTGTCGCATGTTCAATTATTATAACAGGAAAACTGAAAAGTGATATAACGCACAGGAACAAGTTTCCATCGAAAGAACAGAAACGCAAAGCACAACTTTTTAAACTAATTCACATACGTGTCGCCTGTTCAATTATTATAACAGGAAAACTGAAAAGTGATATAACGCACTGTACAGCACAGAAACAAGTTTCCATCGAAAGAACAGAAACGCAAAGCACAACTTTGTAAACTAATTCACATACGTGTCGCCTGTTCAATTATTATAACAGGAAAACTGAAAAGTGATATAACGCACTCTACAGCACAGAAACAAGTTTCCATCGAAAGAACAGAAACGCAAAGCACAACTTTGTAAATTAAATGACATACGTTTCGCCTGTTCAATTATTAAAACAGGAAAACTGAAAAGTGATATATGAAATTGTACAGCACAGGAACAAGTTTCAAATGAAAGAACAAAAAATAAAATCATTAATTTGTAAACTAAATCACATGTGCGTCGCTCGCTCCATTAGGAATTCAGGAAAACTGAAAAGTGGTATATCTCACTGTACAGCACAAGAACAAGTTTCCAACGAAAGAACAGAAAAGCAAAGCACTACTTTTAAACGGAATCACCTGTGTGTCGCTCGCTCAATTAGGAATACAGGAAAACTGAAAAGTGTTATCTCGCACTGTACGGCACAGAAACAAGATTCCATTGAAAGAATAGATACACAAAGCAAAACTTTGTAAACTAATTCACATAGGTGTCGCCTGTTCAATTACTATAACAGAAAAACTGAAAAGTGATATAACCCTAACCCTAACCCTAACCCTAAGCCCCTAACCCTAACCCCTAACCCTAACCCTAACACCTAACCCTAACCCTAACCCTAACCCTAACCCTAACCCCTAACCCTAACCCTAACCCTAACCCTAACTCTAACCCCTAACCCTAACCCCTAACCCTAACCCTAACGCTAACCGTAACCCTAACCATATCCCTTACCCAGCCCTAACGTAACCCTAACCCTAACCCTAACCTTAACCCTAACTTGTTCCTAACAGGAACAAGTTTCCAAGGAAAGAACATAAATGAAAAGCACTACTTTGTAAACTGAATCACATGTGTGTCACTCGCTCAATTAGGAATACAGGAAAACCGAAAAGTGTTATCTCGCACTGTACGGCACAGAAACAAGTTTCCATCGAAAAAACAGAAAGGCCAAGCACAACTTTATAAACTAAAACACATACGTGTCGCCCGTTCAATTATTACAACAGGAAAACTGAAAAGTGATATATCACACTGTACAGCACAGAAACAAGTTTCCAACCGAAGAACAGAAATCCAAAGCACTACTTTGTAAACTAAATCACATGTGTGTCGCTTGCTCAATTAGGAATACAGGGAAACTGAAAAGTGTTATCTCGCACTGTATGGCACAGAAACAAATTTCCAAAGAAATAAAAGAAACGCAAAGCACAACTTTGTAAATTAAATGACATACGTGTCGCCTGTTCAATTATTATAACAGGAAAACTTAAAAGTGATATAACGCACTGTACAGCACAGGAATAAGTTTCCATCGAAAGAACAGAAACGCAAAGCACAACTTTGTAAACTAATTCACATACGTGTCGCCTGTTCAATTATTATAACAGGAAAACTGAAAAGTGATATAACGCACTGTACAGCACAGGAACAAGTTTCCATCGAAAGAACAGAAACGCAAAGCACAACTTTGTAAACTAATTCACATACGTGTCGCCTGTTCAATTATTATAACAGGAAAACTGAAAAGTGATATAACGCACTGTACAGCACAGGAACAAGTTTCCATCGAAAGAACAGAAAAGCAAAGCACAACTTTGTAAACTAATTCACATACGTGTCGCCTGTTCAATTATTATAACAGGAAAACTGAATAGTGATATAACGCACTGTACAGCACAGGAACAACTTTCCATCGAAAGAACAGAAACGCAAAGCACAACTTTGTAAACTAATTCACATACGTGTCGCCTGTTCAATTATTATAACAGGAAAACTGAAAAGTGATATAAACATAACCCTAACCCTAACCCTAACCCTAACCCCTAACCCTAACCCTAACCCTAACCCCTAACCCTAACCCTAACGCTAACCGTAACCCTAACCATATCCCTTACCCAGCCCTAACATAACTCTAACCCTAACCTTAACCTTAACCCTAACCTTAACCCTAACTTGTTCCTAACAGGAACAAGTTTCCAAGGATAGAACATAAATGAAAAGCACTACTTTGTAAACTGAATCACATGTGTGTCACACGCTCAATTAGGAATACAGGAAAACCGAAAAGTGTTATCTCGCACTGTCCGGCACAGAAACAAGTTTCCATCGAAAGAACAGGAAGGCCAAGCACAACTTTGTAAACTAAATCACATACGTGTCGCCAGTTCAATTATTACAACAGGAAAACTGAAAAGTGATATATCACACTGTAGAGCACAGAAACAAGTTTCCAACCGAAGAACAGAAATCCAAAGCACTACTTTGTAAACTAAATCACATGTGTGTCGCTCGCTCAATTAGGAATACAGGGAAACCGAAAACTGTTATCTCGCACTGTATGGCACAGAAACAAATTTCCAAAGAAATAAAAGAAACGCTAAGCACAACTTTGTAAATTAAATGACATACGTGTCGCCTGTTCAATTATTATAACAGGAAAACTGAAAAGTGATATAACGCACTGTACAGCACAGAAACAAGTTTCCATCGAAAGAACAGAAACGCAAAGCACAACTTTGTAAACTAATTCACATACGTGTCGCCTGTTCAATTATTATAACAGGAAAACTGAAAAGTGATATAACGCACTCTACAGCACAGAAACAAGTTTCCATCGAAAGAACAGAAACGCAAAGCACAACTTTGTAAATTAAATGACATACGTTTCGCCTGTTCAATTATTAAAACAGGAAAACTGAAAAGTGATATATGACATTGTACAGCACAGGAACAAGTTTCAAATGAAAGAACAAAAAATAAAATCATTAATTTGTAAACTAAATCACATGTGCGTCGCTCGCTCCATTAGGAATTCAGGAAAACTGAAAAGTGGTATATCTCACTGTACAGCACAAGAACAAGTTTCCAACGAAAGAACAGAAAAGCAAAGCACTACTTTTAAACGGAATCACCTGTGTGTCGCTCGCTCAATTAGGAATACAGGAAAACTGAAAAGTGTTATCTCGCACTGTACGGCACAGAAACAAGATTCCATTGAAAGAATAGATACACATAGCAAAACTTTGTAAACTAATTCACATATGTGTCGCCTGTTCAATTACTATAACAGAAAAACTGAAAAGTGATATAACCCTAACCCTAACCCTAACCCTAAACCCCTAACCCTAACCCCTAACCCTAACCCTAACACCTAACCCTAACCCTAACCCTAACCCTAACCCTAACCCCTAACCCTAACCCTAACCCTAACCCTAACTCTAACCCCTAACCCTAACCCCTAACCCTAACCCTAACGCTAACCGTAACCCTAACCATATCCCTTACCCAGCCCTAACGTAACCCTAACCCTAACCCTAACCTTAACCCTAACTTGTTCCTAACAGGAACAAGTTTCCAAGGAAAGAACATAAATGAAAAGCACTACTTTGTAAACTGAATCACATGTGTGTCACTCGCTCAATTAGGAATACAGGAAAACTGAAAAGTGATATATCTCACTGTACAGCACAAGAACAAGTTTCCAACGAAAGAACAGAAAAGCAAAGCACTACTTTTAAACGGAATCACCTGTGTGTCGCTCGCTCAATTAGGAATACAGGAAAACTGAAAAGTGTTATCTCGCACTGTACGGCACAGAAACAAGATTCCATTGAAAGAATAGATACACAAAGCAAAACTTTGTAAACTAATTCACATATGTGTCGCCTGTTCAATTACTATAACAGAAAAACTGAAAAGTGATATAACCCTAACCCTAACCCTAACCCTAAGCCCCTAACCCTAACCCCTAACCCTAACCCTAACACCTAACCCTAACCCTAACCCCTAACCCTAACCCCTAACCCTAACCCTAACGCTAACCGTAACCCTAACCATATCCCTTACCCAGCCCTAACGTAACCCTAACCCTAACCCTAACCTTAACCCTAACTTGTTCCTAACAGGAACAAGTTTCCAAGGAAAGAACATAAATGAAAAGCACTACTTTGTAAACTGAATCACATGTGTGTCACTCGCTCAATTAGGAATACAGGAAAACCGAAAAGTGTTATCTCGCACTGTACGGCACAGAAACAAGTTTCCATCGAAAAAACAGAAAGGCCAAGCACAACTTTATAAACTAAATCACATACGTGTCGCCCGTTCAATTATTACAACAGGAAAACTGAAAAGTGATATATCACACTGTACAGCACAGAAACAAGTTTCCAACCGAAGAACAGAAATCCAAAGCACTACTTTGTAAACTAAATCACATGTGTGTCGCTCGCTCAATTAGGAATACAGGGAAACTGAAAAGTGTTATCTCGCACTGTATGGCACAGAAACAAATTTACAAAAAAATAAAAGAAACGCAAAGCACAACTTTGTAAATTAAATGACATACGTGTCGCCTGTTCAATTATTATAACAGGAAAACTTAAAAGTGATATAACGCGCTGTACAGCACAGGAATAAGTTTCCATCGAAAGAACAGAAACGCAAAGCACAACTTTGTAAACTAATTCACATAAGTGTCGCCTGTTCAATTATTATAACAGGAAAACTGAAAAGTGATATAACGCACTGTACAGCACAGGAACAAGTTTCCATCGAAAGAACAGAAACGCAAAGCACAACTTTGTAAACTAATTCACATACGTGTCGCCTGTTCAATTATTATAACAGGAAAACTGAAAAGTGATATAACGCACTGTACAGCACAGGAACAAGTTTCCATCGAAAGAACAGAAAAGCAAAGCACAACTTTGTAAACTAATTCACATAAGTGTCGCCTGTTCAATTATTATAACAGGAAAACTGAAAAGTGATATAACGCACTGTACAGCACAGGAACAAGTTTCCATCGAAAGAACAGAAACGCAAAGCACAACTTTGTAAACTAATTCACATACGTGTCGCCTGTTCAATTATTATAACAGGAAAACTGAAAAGTGATATAACGCACTGTACAGCACAGAAACAAGTTTCCATCGAAAGAACAGAAACGCAAAGCACAACTTTGTAAATTAAATGACATACGTTTCGCCTGTTCAATTATTATAACAGGAAAACTGAAAAGTGATATATGACATTGTACAGCACAGGAACAAGTTTCAAATGAAAGAACAAAAAATAAAATCACTAATTTGTAAACTAAATCACATGTGCGTCGCTCGCTCCATTAGGAATACAGGAAAACTGAAAAGGGATATATCTCACTGTACAGCACAAGAACAAGTTTCCAACGAAAGAACAGAAAAGCAAAGCACAACTTGGTAAACTTATTCACATATGTGTGGCCTGTTCAATTATTATAACAGGAAAACTGAAAAGTGATATAACCCTAACCCTAACCCTAACCCCTAACCCTAACCCTAACCCTAACCCTAACCCTAACCCTAACCCCTAACCCTAACCCTAACCCTAACCGTAACCCTAACCATATCCCTTACCCAGCCCTAACCTAACCCTAACCCTAACCCTAACCCTAACCTTAACCCTAACTTGTTCCTTACAGGAACAAGTTTCCAAGGAAAGAACATAAATGAAAAGCACTACTTTGTAAACTGAATCACATGTGTGTCGCTCGCTCAATTAGAAATACAGGGAAACCGAAAAGTGTTATCTCGCACTATATGTCACAGAAACAAATTTCCAAAGAAATAACAGAAACGCAAAGCACAACTTTGTAAATTAAATGACATACGTTTCGCCTGTTCAATTATTATCAAAGGAAACCTGAAAAGTGATATAACGCACTGTACAGCACAGAAACATGTTTCCATCGAAAGGACAGAAAAGCAAGGCACAACATTGTAAACTAATTCACATACGTGTTGCCTGTTCAATTATTATAACAGGAAAAATGAAAAGTGATATAACGCACTGTACAGCACAGGAACAAGTTTCCATCGAAAGAACAGAAAAGCAAAGCACAACTTTGTAAACTAATTCACATACGTGTCGCCTGTTCAATTATTATAACAGGAAAACTGAAAAGTGATATAACGCACTGTACAGCACAGGAACAAGTTTCCATCGAAAGAACAGAAACGCAAAGCACAACTTTGTAAACAAATTCACATATGTGTCGCCAGTTCAGTTATTATAACAGGAAAACTGAAAAGTGATATAACCCTAACCCTAACACTAACCCTAACCCCTAACCCTAACCCTAACCCTAACCCTAACCCCTAACCCTAACCCTAACCCTAACCGTAACCCTAACCATATCCCTTACCAAGCCCTAACCTAACCCTAACCCTAACCCTAACCCTAACCCTAACCCTAACCTTAACCCTAACTTGTTCCTAACAGGAACAAGTTTCCAAGGATAGAACATAAATGAAAAGCACTACTTTGTAAACTGAATCACATGTGTGTCACTCGCTCAATTAGGAATACACGAAAACCGAAAAGTGTTATCTCGCACTGTACGGCACAGAAACAAGTTTCCATCGAAAGAGCAGAAAGGCCAAGCACAACTTTTTAAACTAATTCACATACATGTCGCCTGTTCAATTATTATAACAGGAAAACTGAAAAGTGATATAACGCACTGTACAGCACAGAAACAAGTTTCCATCGAAAGAACAGAAACGCAAAGCACAACTTTGTAAACTAATTCACATACGTGTCGCCTGTTCAATTATTATAACCGGAAAACTGAAAAGTGATATAACGCACTCTACAGCACAGAAACAAGTTTCCATCGAAAGAACAGAAACGCAAAGCACAACTTTGTAAATTAAATGACATACGTTTCACCTGTTCAATTATTATAACAGGAAAACTGAAAAGTGATATATGACATTGTACAGCACAGGAACAAGTTTCAAATGAAAGAACAAAAAATAAAATCATTAATTTGTAAACTAAAACACATGTGCGTCGCTCGCTCCATTAGGAATTCAGGAAAACTGAAAAGTGATATATCTCACTGTACAGCACAGGAACAAGTTTCCAACGAAAGAACAGAAAAGCAAAGCACTACTTTTAAACGGAATCACCTGTGTGTCGCTCACTCAATTAGGAATACAGGAAAACTGAAAAGTGTTATCTCGCACTGTACGGCACAGAAACAAGATTCCATTGAAAGAATAGATACACAAAGCAAAACTTTGTAAACTAATTCACATATGTGTCGCCTGTTCAATTATTATAACAGGAAAACTGAAAAGTGATATAACACCAACCCTAACCCTAACCCTAAACCCCTAACCCTAACCCCTAACCCTAACCCTAACACCTAACCCTAACCCTAACCCTAACCCTAACCCTAACCCCTAACCCTAACCCTAACCCTAACCCTAACTCTAACCCCTAACCCTAACCCCTAACCCTAACCCTAACGCTAACCGTAACCCTAACCATATCCCTTACCCAGCCCTAACGTAACCCTAACCCTAACCCTAACCTTAACCCTAACTTGTTCCTAACAGGAACAAGTTTCCAAGGAAAGAACATAAATGAAAAGCACTACTTTGTAAACTGAATCACATGTGTGTCACTCGCTCAATTAGGAATACAGGAAAACTGAAAAGTGATATATCTCACTGTACAGCACAAGAACAAGTTTCCAACGAAAGAACAGAAAAGCAAAGCACTACTTTTAAACGGAATCACCTGTGTGTCGCTCGCTCAATTAGGAATACAGGAAAACTGAAAAGTGTTATCTCGCACTGTACGGCACAGAAACAAGATTCCATTGAAAGAATAGATACACAAAGCAAAACTTTGTAAACTAATTCACATATGTGTCGCCTGTTCAATTACTATAACAGAAAAACTGAAAAGTGATATAACCCTAACCCTAACCCTAACCCTAAGCCCCTAACCCTAACCCCTAACCCTAACCCTAACACCTAACCCTAACCCTAACCCCTAACCCTAACCCCTAACCCTAACCCTAACGCTAACCGTAACCCTAACCATATCCCTTACCCAGCCCTAACGTAACCCTAACCCTAACCCTAACCTTAACCCTAACTTGTTCCTAACAGGAACAAGTTTCCAAGGAAAGAACATAAATGAAAAGCACTACTTTGTAAACTGAATCACATGTGTGTCACTCGCTCAATTAGGAATACAGGAAAACCGAAAAGTGTTATCTCGCACTGTACGGCACAGAAACAAGTTTCCATCGAAAAAACAGAAAGGCCAAGCACAACTTTATAAACTAAATCACATACGTGTCGCCCGTTCAATTATTACAACAGGAAAACTGAAAAGTGATATATCACACTGTACAGCACAGAAACAAGTTTCCAACCGAAGAACAGAAATCCAAAGCACTACTTTGTAAACTAAATCACATGTGTGTCGCTCGCTCAATTAGGAATACAGGGAAACTGAAAAGTGTTATCTCGCACTGTATGGCACAGAAACAAATTTACAAAAAAATAAAAGAAACGCAAAGCACAACTTTGTAAATTAAATGACATACGTGTCGCCTGTTCAATTATTATAACAGGAAAACTTAAAAGTGATATAACGCGCTGTACAGCACAGGAATAAGTTTCCATCGAAAGAACAGAAACGCAAAGCACAACTTTGTAAACTAATTCACATAAGTGTCGCCTGTTCAATTATTATAACAGGAAAACTGAAAAGTGATATAACGCACTGTACAGCACAGGAACAAGTTTCCATCGAAAGAACAGAAACGCAAAGCACAACTTTGTAAACTAATTCACATACGTTTCGCCTGTTCAATTATTATAACAGGAAAACTGAAAAGTGATATAACGCACTGTACAGCACAGGAACAAGTTTCCATCGAAAGAACAGAAAAGCAAAGCACAACTTTGTAAACTAATTCACATAAGTGTCGCCTGTTCAATTATTATAACAGGAAAACTGAAAAGTGATATAACGCACTGTACAGCACAGGAACAAGTTTCCATCGAAAGAACAGAAACGCAAAGCACAACTTTGTAAACTAATTCACATACGTGTCGCCTGTTCAATTATTATAACAGGAAAACTGAAAAGTGATATAACGCACTGTACAGCACAGAAACAAGTTTCCATCGAAAGAACAGAAACGCAAAGCACAACTTTGTAAATTAAATGACATACGTTTCGCCTGTTCAATTATTATAACAGGAAAACTGAAAAGTGATATATGACATTGTACAGCACAGGAACAAGTTTCAAATGAAAGAACAAAAAATAAAATCACTAATTTGTAAACTAAATCACATGTGCGTCGCTCGCTCCATTAGGAATACAGGAAAACTGAAAAGGGATATATCTCACTGTACAGCACAAGAACAAGTTTCCAACGAAAGAACAGAAAAGCAAAGCACAACTTGGTAAACTTATTCACATATGTGTGGCCTGTTCAATTATTATAACAGGAAAACTGAAAAGTGATATAACCCTAACCCTAACCCTAACCCCTAACCCTAACCCTAACCCTAACCCTAACCCTAACCCTAACCCCTAACCCTAACCCTAACCCTAACCGTAACCCTAACCATATCCCTTACCCAGCCCTAACCTAACCCTAACCCTAACCCTAACCCTAACCTTAACCCTAACTTGTTCCTTACAGGAACAAGTTTCCAAGGAAAGAACATAAATGAAAAGCACTACTTTGTAAACTGAATCACATGTGTGTCGCTCGCTCAATTAGAAATACAGGGAAACCGAAAAGTGTTATCTCGCACTATATGTCACAGAAACAAATTTCCAAAGAAATAACAGAAACGCAAAGCACAACTTTGTAAATTAAATGACATACGTTTCGCCTGTTCAATTATTATCAAAGGAAACCTGAAAAGTGATATAACGCACTGTACAGCACAGAAACATGTTTCCATCGAAAGGACAGAAAAGCAAGGCACAACATTGTAAACTAATTCACATACGTGTTGCCTGTTCAATTATTATAACAGGAAAAATGAAAAGTGATATAACGCACTGTACAGCACAGGAACAAGTTTCCATCGAAAGAACAGAAAAGCAAAGCACAACTTTGTAAACTAATTCACATACGTGTCGCCTGTTCAATTATTATAACAGGAAAACTGAAAAGTGATATAACGCACTGTACAGCACAGGAACAAGTTTCCATCGAAAGAACAGAAACGCAAAGCACAACTTTGTAAACAAATTCACATATGTGTCGCCAGTTCAGTTATTATAACAGGAAAACTGAAAAGTGATATAACCCTAACCCTAACACTAACCCTAACCCCTAACCCTAACCCTAACCCTAACCCTAACCCCTAACCCTAACCCTAACCCTAACCGTAACCCTAACCATATCCCTTACCAAGCCCTAACCTAACCCTAACCCTAACCCTAACCCTAACCCTAACCCTAACCTTAACCCTAACTTGTTCCTAACAGGAACAAGTTTCCAAGGATAGAACATAAATGAAAAGCACTACTTTGTAAACTGAATCACATGTGTGTCACTCGCTCAATTAGGAATACACGAAAACCGAAAAGTGTTATCTCGCACTGTACGGCACAGAAACAAGTTTCCATCGAAAGAGCAGAAAGGCCAAGCACAACTTTTTAAACTAATTCACATACATGTCGCCTGTTCAATTATTATAACAGGAAAACTGAAAAGTGATATAACGCACTGTACAGCACAGAAACAAGTTTCCATCGAAAGAACAGAAACGCAAAGCACAACTTTGTAAACTAATTCACATACGTGTCGCCTGTTCAATTATTATAACCGGAAAACTGAAAAGTGATATAACGCACTCTACAGCACAGAAACAAGTTTCCATCGAAAGAACAGAAACGCAAAGCACAACTTTGTAAATTAAATGACATACGTTTCACCTGTTCAATTATTATAACAGGAAAACTGAAAAGTGATATATGACATTGTACAGCACAGGAACAAGTTTCAAATGAAAGAACAAAAAATAAAATCATTAATTTGTAAACTAAAACACATGTGCGTCGCTCGCTCCATTAGGAATTCAGGAAAACTGAAAAGTGATATATCTCACTGTACAGCACAGGAACAAGTTTCCAACGAAAGAACAGAAAAGCAAAGCACTACTTTTAAACGGAATCACCTGTGTGTCGCTCACTCAATTAGGAATACAGGAAAACTGAAAAGTGTTATCTCGCACTGTACGGCACAGAAACAAGATTCCATTGAAAGAATAGATACACAAAGCAAAACTTTGTAAACTAATTCACATATGTGTCGCCTGTTCAATTATTATAACAGGAAAACTGAAAAGTGATATAACACCAACCCTAACCCTAACCCTAAGCCCCTAACCCTAACCCCTAACCCTAACCATAACACCTAACCCTAACTCTAACCCTAACCCTAACCCTAACCCTAAACCTAACCCTAACCCCTAACCCTAACCCTAACCCTAACCCCTAAACCTAACCCTAACGCTAACCGTAACCCTAACCATATCCCTTACCCAGCCCTAACCTAACCCTAACCCTAACCCTAACCTTAACCCTAACTTGTTCCTAACAGGAACAAGTTTCCAAGGAAAGAACATAAATGAAAAGCACTACTTTGTAAACTGAATCACATGTGTGTCACTTGCTCAATTAGGAATACAGGAAAACCGAAAAGTGTTATCTAGCACCTTACGGCACAGAAACAAGTTTCCATCGAAAGAACAGAAACGCAAAGCACAACTTTGTAAACTAAATCAAATACGTGTCGCCCGTTCAATTATTACAACAGGAAAACTGAAAAGTGATATATCACACTGTACAGCACAGAAACAAGTTTCCAACCGAAGAACAGAAATCCAAAGCACTACTTTGTAAACTAAATCACATGTGTGTCGCTCGCACAATTAGAAATACAGGGAAACCGAAAAGTGTTATCTCGCACTATATGTCACAGAAACAAATTTCCAAAGAAAGAACAGAAACGCAAAGCACAACTTTGTAAATTAAATGACATACGTTTCGCCTGTTCAATTATTATCAAAGGAAACCTGAAAAGTGATATAACGCACTGTACAGCACAGAAACATGTTTCCATCGAAAGGACAGAAAAGCAAGGCACAACTTTGTAAACTAATTCACATACGTGTCGCCTGTTCAATTATTATAACAGGAAAACTGAAAAGTGATATAAGGCACTGTACAGCACAGGAACAAGTTTCCATCAAAGAACAGAAACGCAAAGCAAAACTTTGTAAACTAATTCACATACGTGTCGCCTGTTCAATTATTATAACAGGAAAACTGAAAAGTGATATAACGCACTGTACAGCACAGGAACAAGTTTCCATCAAAGAACAGAAACGCAAAGCAAAACTTTGTAAACTAATTCACATACGTGTCGCCTGTTCAATTATTATAACAGGAAAACTGAAAAGTGATATAACGCACTGTACAGCACAGAAACAAGTTTCCATCGAAAGAACAGAAACGCAAAGCACAACTTTGTAAATTAAATGACATACGTTTCGCCTGTTCAATTATTATAACAGGAAAACTGAAAAGTGATATATGACATTGTACAGCACAGGAACAAGTTTCAAATGAAAGAACAAAAAATAAAATCATTAATTTGTAAACTAAATCACATGTGCGTCGCTCGCTCCATTAGGAATTCAGGAAAACTGAAAAGTGATATATCTCACTGTACAGCACAGGAACAAGTTTCCAACAAAAGAACAGAAAAGCAAAGCACTACTTTTAAACGGACTCACCTGTGTGTCGCTCGCTCAATTAGGAATACAGGAAAACTGAAAAGTGTTATCTCGCACTGTACGGCACAGAAACAAGATTCCATTGAAAGAATAGATACACAAAGCAAAACTTTGTAAACTAATTCACATATGTGTCGCTGTTCTATTATTATAACAGGAAAACTGAAAAGTGATATAACCCTAACCCTAAACCTAACCCTAACCCTAAGCCCCTAACCCTAACCCCTAACCCTAACCCTAACACCTAACCCTAACCCTAACCCTAACCCTAACCCCTAACCCTAACCCTAACCCTAACCCTAACCCTAACCCCTAACCCTAACCCCTAACCCTAACCCTAACGCTAACCGTAACCCTAACCATATCCCTTACCCAGCCCTAACGTAACCCTAACCCTAACCCTAACCTTAACCCTAACTTGTTCCTAACAGGAACAAGTTTCCAAGGAAAGAACATAAATGAAAAGCACTACTTTGTAAACTGAATCACATGTGTGTCACTCGCTCAATTAGGAATACAGGAAAACCGAAAAGTGTTATCTCGCATTGTACGGCACAGAAACAAGTTTCCATCGAAAAAACAGAAAGGCCAAGCACAACTTTATAAACTAAATCACATACGTGTCGCCCGTTCAATTATTACAACAGGAAAACTGAAAAGTGATATATCACACTGTACAGCACAGAAACAAGTTTCCAACCGAAGAACAGAAATCCAAAGCACTACTTTGTAAACTAAATCACATGTGTGTCGCTTGCTCAATTAGGAATACAGGGAAACTGAAAAGTGTTATCTCGCACTGTATGGCACAGAAACAAATTTCCAAAGAAATAAAAGAAACGCAAAGCACAACTTTGTAAATTAAATGACATACGTGTCGCCTGTTCAATTATTATAACAGGAAAACTTAAAAGTGATATAACGCACTGTACAGCACAGGAATAAGTTTCCATCGAAAGAACAGAAACGCAAAGCACAACTTTGTAAACTAATTCACATACGTGTCGCCTGTTCAATTATTATAACAGGAAAACTGAAAAGTGATATAACGCACTGTACAGCACAGGAACAAGTTTCCATCGAAAGAACAGAAAAGCAAAGCACAACTTTGTAAACTAATTCACATACGTGTCGCCTGTTCAATTATTATAACAGGAAAACTGAAAAGTGATATAACGCACTGTACAGCACAGGAACAAGTTTCCATCGAAAGAACAGAAAAGCAAAGCACAACTTTGTAAACTAATTCACATACGTGTCGCCTGTTCAATTATTATAACAGGAAAACTGAATAGTGATTTAACGCACTGTACAGCACAGAAACAAGTTTCCATCCAAAGAACAGAAACGCAAAGCACAACTTTGTAAACTAATTCACATACGTGTCGCCTGTTCAATTATTATAACAGGAAAACTGAAAAGTGATATAACGCACTGTACAGCACAGAAACAAGTTTCCATCGAAAGAAGAGAAACGCAAAGCACAACTTTGTAAATTAAATGACATACGTTTCGCCTGTTCAATTATTATAACAGGAAAACTGAAAAGTGATATATGACATTGTACAGCACAGGAACAAGTTTCAAATGAAAGAACAAAAAATAAAATCACTAATTTGTAAACTAAATCACATGTGCGTCGCTCGCTCCATTAGGAATACAGGAAAACTGAAAAGGGATATATCTCACTGTACAGCGCAAGAACAAGTTTCCAACGAAAGAACAGAAAAGCAAAGCACTACTTGGTAAACTTATTCACATATGTGTGGCCTGTTCAATTATTATAACAGGAAAACTGAAAAGTGATATAACCCTAACCCTAACCCTAACCCCTAACCCTAACCCTAACCCTAACCCTAACCCTAACCCCTAACCCTAACCCTAACCCTAACCGTAACCCTAACCATATCCCTTACCCAGCCCTAACCTAACCCTAACCCTAACCCTAACCCTAACCTTAACCCTAACTTGTTCCTTACAAGAACAAGTTTCCAAGGAAAGAACATAAATGAAAAGCACTACTTTGTAAACTGAATCACATGTGTGTCGCTCGCTCAATTAGAAATACAGGGAAACCGAAAAGTGTTATCTCGCACTATATGTCACAGAAACAAATTTCCAAAGAAATAACAGAAACGCAAAGCACAACTTTGTAAATTAAATGACATACGTTTCGCCTGTTCAATTATTATCAAAGGAAACCTGAAAAGTGATATAACGCACTGTACAGCACAGAAACATGTTTCCATCGAAAGGACAGAAAAGCAAGGCACAACATTGTAAACTAATTCACATACGTGTTGCCTGTTCAATTATTATAACAGGAAAAATGAAAAGTGATATAACGCACTGTACAGCACAGGAACAAGTTTCCATCGAAAGAACAGAAACGCAAAGCACAACTTTGTAAACTAATTCACATACGTGTCGCCTGTTCAATTATTATAACAAAAAACTGAAAAGTGATATAACGCACTGTACAGCACAAGAACAAGTTTCCAACGAAAGAACAGAAAAGCAAAGCACAACTTTGTAAACAAATTCACATATGTGTCGCCTGTTCAGTTATTATAACAGGAAAACTGAAAAGTGATATAACCCTAACCCTAACACTAACCCTAACCCCTAACCCTAACCCTAACCCTAACCCTAACCCTAACCCTAACCGTAACCCTAACCATATCCCTTACCCAGCCCTAACCTAACCCTAACCCTAACCCTAACCCTAACCCTAACCTTAACCCTAACTTGTTCCTAACAGGAACAAGTTTCCAAGGATAGAACATAAATGAAAAGCACTACTTTGTAAACTGAATCACATGTGTGTCACTCGCTCAATTAGGAATACAGGAAAACCGAAAAGTGTTATCTCGCACTGTACGGCACAGAAACAAGTTTCCATCGAAAGAGCAGAAAGGCCAAGCACAACTTTGTAAACTAATTCACATACGTGTCGCCTGTTCAATTATTATAACAGGAAAACTGAAAAGTGATATAACGCACAGGAACAAGTTTCCATCGAAAGAACAGAAACACAAAGCACAACTTTTTAAACTAATTCACCTACGTGTCGCCTGTTCAATTATTATAACAGGAAAACTGAAAAGTGATATAACGCACTGTACAGCACAGAAACAAGTTTCCATCGAAAGAACAGAAACGCAAAGCACAACTTTGTAAATTAAATGACATACGTTTCGCCTGTTCAATTATTATAACAGGAAAACTGAAAAGTGATATATGACATTGTACAGCACAGGAACAAGTTTCAAATGAAAGAACAAAAAATAAAATCATTAATTTGTAAACTAAATCACATGTGCGTCGCTCGCTCCATTAGGAATTCAGGAAAACTGAAAAGTGATATATCTCACTGTACAGCACAGGAACAAGTTTCCAACAAAAGAACAGAAAAGCAAAGCACTACTTTTAAACGGACTCACCTGTGTGTCGCTCGCTCAATTAGGAATACAGGAAAACTGAAAAGTGTTATCTCGCACTGTACGGCACAGAAACAAGATTCCATTGAAAGAATAGATACACAAAGCAAAACTTTGTAAACTAATTCACATATGTGTCGCTGTTCTATTATTATAACAGGAAAACTGAAAAGTGATATAACCCTAACCCTAAACCTAACCCTAACCCTAAGCCCCTAACCCTAACCCCTAACCCTAACCCTAACACCTAACCCTAACCCTAACCCTAACCCCTAACCCTAACCCTAACCCTAACCCTAACCCTAACCCCTAACCCTAACACCTAACCCTAACCCTAACGCTAACCGTAACCCTAACCATATCCCTTACCCAGCCCTAACGTAACCCTAACCCTAACCCTAACCTTAACCCTAACTTGTTCCTAACAGGAACAAGTTTCCAAGGAAAGAACATAAATGAAAAGCACTACTTTGTAAACTGAATCACATGTGTGTCACTCGCTCAATTAGGAATACAGGAAAACCGAAAAGTGTTATCTCGCACTGTACGGCACAGAAACAAGTTTCCATCGAAAAAATAGAAAGGCCAAGCACAACTTTATAAACTAAATCACATACGTGTCGCCCGTTCAATTATTACAACAGGAAAACTGAAAAGTGATATATCACACTGTACAGCACAGAAACAAGTTTCCAACCGAAGAACAGAAATCCAAAGCACTACTTTGTAAACTAAATCACATGTGTGTCGCTTGCTCAATTAGGAATACAGGGAAACTGAAAAGTGTTATCTCGCACTGTATGGCACAGAAACAGATTTCCAAAGAAATAAAAGAAACGCAAAGCACAACTTTGTAAATTAAATGACATACGTGTCGCCTGTTCAATTATTATAACAGGAAAACTTAAAAGTGATATAACGCACTGTACAGCACAGGAATAAGTTTCCATCGAAAGAACAGAAACGCAAAGCACAACTTTGTAAACTAATTCACATACGTGTCGCCTGTTCAATTATTATAACAGGAAAACTGAAAAGTGATATAACGCACTGTACAGCACAGGAACAAGTTTCCATCGAAAGAACAGAAACGCAAAGCACAACTTTGTAAACTAATTCACATACGTGTCGCCTGTTCAATTATTATAACAGGAAAACTGAAAAGTGATATAACGCACTGTACAGCACAGGAACAAGTTTCCATCGAAAGAACAGAAAAGCAAAGCACAACTTTGTAAACTAATTCACATACGTGTCGCCTGTTCAATTATTATAACAGGAAAACTGAATAGTGATATAACGCACTGTACAGCACAGAAACAAGTTTCCATCGAAAGAACAGAAACGCAAAGCACAACTTTGTAAACTAATTCACATACGTGTCGCCTGTTCAATTATTATAACAGGAAAACTGAAAAGTGATATAACGCACTGTACAGCACAGAAACAAGTTTCCATCGAAAGAACAGAAACGCAAAGCACAACTTTGTAAATTAAATGACATACGTTTCGCCTGTTCAATTATTATAACAGGAAAACTGAAAAGTGATATATGACATTGTACAGCACAGGAACAAGTTTCAAATGAAAGAACAAAAAATAAAATCACTAATTTGTAAACTAAATCACATGTGCGTCGCTCGCTCCATTAGGAATACAGGAAAACTGAAAAGGGATATATCTCACTGTACAGCACAAGAACAAGTTTCCAACGAAAGAACAGAAAAGCAAAGCACAACTTGGTAAACTTATTCACATATGTGTGGCCTGTTCAATTATTATAACAGGAAAACTGAAAAGTGATATAACCCTAACCCTAACCCTAACCCCTAACCCTAACCCTAACCCTAACCCTAACCCTAACCCCTAACCCTAACCCTATCCCTAACCGTAACCCTAACCATATCCCTTACCCAGCCCTAACCTAACCCTAACCCTAACCCTAACCCTAACCTTAACCCTAACTTGTTCCTTACAGGAACAAGTTTCCAAGGAAAGAACATAAATGAAAAGCACTACTTTGTAAACTGAATCACATGTGTGTCGCTCGCTCAATTAGAAATACAGGGAAACCGAAAAGTGTTATCTCGCACTATATGTCACAGAAACAAATTTCCAAAGAAATAACAGAAACGCAAAGCACAACTTTGTAAATTAAATGACATACGTTTCGCCTGTTCAATTATTATCAAAGGAAACCTGAAAAGTGATATAACGCACTGTACAGCACAGAAACATGTTTCCATCGAAAGGACAGAAAAGCAAGGCACAACATTGTAAACTAATTCACATACGTGTTGCCTGTTCAATTATTATAACAGGAAAACTGAAAAGTGATATAACGCACTGTACAGCACAGGAACAAGTTTCCATCGAAAGAACAGAAACGCAAAGCACAACTTTGTAAACTAATTCACATACGTGTCGCCTGTTCAATTATTATAACAGGAAAACTGAAAAGTGATATAACGCACTGTACAGCACAGGAACAAGTTTCCATCGAAAGAACAGAAACGCAAAGCACAACTTTGTAAACAAATTCACATATGTGTCGCCAGTTCAGTTATTATAACAGGAAAACTGAAAAGTGATATTACCCTAACCCTAACACTAACCCTAACCCCTAACCCTAACCCTAACCCTAACCCTAACCCCTAACCCTAACCCTAACCCTAACCGTAACCCTAACCATATCCCTTACCAAGCCCTAACCTAACCCTAACCCTAACCCTAACCCTAACCCTAACCCTAACCTTAACCCTAACTTGTTCCTAACAGGAACAAGTTTCCAAGGATAGAACATAAATGAAAAGCACTACTTTGTAAACTGAATCACATGTGTGTCACTCGCTCAATTAGGAATACACGAAAACCGAAAAGTGTTATCTCGCACTGTACGGCACAGAAACAAGTTTCCATCGAAAGAGCAGAAAGGCCAAGCACAACTTTTTAAACTAATTCACATACATGTCGCCTGTTCAATTATTATAACAGGAAAACTGAAAAGTGATATAACCCCAACCCTAACCCTAACCCTAAGCCCCTAACCCTAACCCCTAACCCTAACCATAACACCTAACCCTAACTCTAACCCTAACCCTAACCCTAACCCTAAACCTAACCCTAACCCCTAACCCTAACCCTAACCCTAAACCCTAACCCTAACCCTAACGCTAACCGTAACCCTAACCATATCCCTTACCCAGCCCTAACCTAACCCTAACCCTAACCCTAACCTTAACCCTAACTTGTTCCTAACAGGAACAAGTTTCCAAGGAAAGAACATAAATGAAAAGCACTACTTTGTAAACTGAATCACATGTGTGTCACTTGCTCAATTATTAATACAGGAAAACCGAAAAGTGTTATCTAGCACTGTACGGCACAAAAACAAGTTTCCATCGAAAGAACAGAAACGCAAAGCACAACTTTGTAAACTAAATCACATACGTGTCGCCCGTTCAATTATTACAACAGGAAAACTGAAAAGTGATATATCACAATGTACAGCACAGAAACAAGTTTCCAACCGAAGAACAGAAATCCAAAGCACTACTTTGTAAACTAAATCACATGTGTGTCGCTCGCTCAATTAGAAATACAGGGAAACCGAAAAGTGTTATCTCGCACTATATGTCACAGAAACAAATTTCCAAAGAAATAACAGAAACGCAAAGCACAACTTTGTAAATTAAATGACATACGTTTCGCCTGTTCAATTATTATCAAAGGAAACCTGAAAAGTGATATAACGCACTGTACAGCACAGAAACATGTTTCCATCGAAAGGACAGAAAAGCAAGGCACAACTTTGTAAACTAATTCACATACGTATCGCCTGTTCAATTATTATAACAGGAAAACTGAAAAGTGATATAAGGCACTGTATAGCACAGGAACAAGTTTCCATCAAAGAACAGAAACGCAAAGCACAACTTTGTAAACTAATTCACATACGTGTCGCCTGTTCAATTATTATAACAGGAAAACTGAAAAGTGATATAACGCACAGTACAGCACAGGAACAAGTTACCATCGAAAGAACAGAAATGCAAAGCACAACTTTGTAAACTAATTCACATACGTGTCGCCTGTTCATTTATTATAACAAAAAACTGAAAAGTGATATAACGCACTGTACAGCACAAGAACAAGTTTCCAACGAAAGAACAGAAAAGCAAAGCACAACTTTGTAAACAAATTCACATATGTGTCGCCTGTTCAGTTATTATAACAGGAAAACTGAAAAGTGATATAACCCTAACCCTAACACTAACCCTAACCCCTAACCCTAACCCTAACCCTAACCCTAACCCTAACCCTAACCATAACCCTAACCATATCCCTTACCCAGCCCTAACCTAACCCTAACCCTAACCCTAACCTTACAGGAACAAGTTTCCAAGGAAAGAACGTGAATGAAAAGCACTACTTTGTAAACTGAATCACATGTGTGTCACTCGCTCAATTAGGAATACAGGCAAACCGAAAAGTGTTATCTCGAACTGTACGGCACAGAAACAAGTTTCTATCGAAAGAACAGAAACGCAAAGCACAACTTTGTAAACTAAATCACATACGTGTCGCCCGTTCAATTATTACAACAGGAAAACTGAAAAGTGATATAACGCACTGTACAGCACGGAAACATGTTTCCATCGAAAGAACAGAAAAGCAAGGCACAACTTTGTAAACTAATTCACATACGTGTCGCCTGTTCAATTATTATAACAGGAAAACTGAAAAGTGATATAACCCTAACCCTAACCCTAAGCCCCTAACCCTAACCCCTAACCCTAACCCTAACACCTAACCCTAACCCTAACCCTAACGCTAACCGTAACCCTAACCATATCCCTTACCCAGCCCTAACCTAACCCTAACCCTAACCCTAACCCTAATCCTAACTTGTTCCTAACAGGAACAAGTTTCCAAGGAAAGAACGTAAATGAAAAGCACTACTTTGTAAACTGAATCACATGTGTGTCACTCGCTCAATTATGAATACAGGAAAACCGAAAAGTGATATATCACACTGTACAGCACAGAAACAAGTTTCCAACCGAAGAACAGAAATCCAAAGCAGTACTTTGTAAACTAAATCACATGTATGTCGCTCGCTCAATTAGGAATACAGGGAAACTGAAAAGTGTTATCTCACACTGTATGGCACAGAAACAAATTTCCAAAGAAAGGACAGAAACGCAAAGCACAACTTTGTAAATTAAATGACATACGTGTCGCCTGTTTAATTATTATAACAGGAAAACTGAAAAGTGATATATGACATTGTACAGCACAGGAACAAGTTTCAAATGAAAGAACAAAAAAGAAAATCATTAATTTGTAAACTAAATCACATGTGCGTCGCTCGCTCCATTAGGAATACAGGAAAACTGAAAAGTGATATATCTCACTGTACAGCACAAGAACAAGTTTCTAACGAAAGAACAGAAAAGCACAGCACTACTTTTAAACGGAATCACCTGTGTCTTGCTCGCTCAATTAGGAATACAGGAAAACTGAAAAGTGTTATCTCGCACTGTACGGCACAGAAACAAGATTCCATTGAAAGAATAGATACACAAAGCAAAACTTTGTAAACTAATTCACATATGTGTCGCCTGTTCAATTATTGTAACAGGAAAACAGAAAAGTGATATAACCCTAACCCTAACCCTAACCCTAACCCCCTAACCCTAACCCTAACCCTAACCCCTAACCCTAACCCTAACCCTAACCCTAACCCCTAACCCTAACCCTAACCCTAACCGTAACCCTAACCATATCCCTTACCCAGCCCTAACCTAACCCTAACCCTAACCCTAACCCTAACCCTAACCTTACAGGAACAAGTTTCCAAGGAAAGAATGTGAATGAAAAGCACTACTTTGTAAACTGAATCACATGTGTGTCACTCGCTCAGTTAGGAATACAGGAAAACCGAAAAGTGTTATCTCGCACTGTACGGCACAGAAACAAGTTTCCATCGAAAGAACAGAAACACCAAGCACAACTTTGTAAACTAAATCACATACGTGTCGCCCGTTCAATTATTACAACAAGAAAACTGAAAAGTGATATATCACACTGTACAGCACAGAAACAAGTTTCCAACCGAAGAACAGAAATCCAAAGCACTACTTTGTAATCTAAATCACATGTCTGTCGCTCGCTCAATTAGGAATACAGGGAAACAAAAAAGTGTTATCTCGCACTGTATGGCACAGAAACAAATTTCCAAAGAAATAACAGAAACGCAAAGCACAACTTTGTAAATTAAATGACATACGTTTCGCCTGTTCAATTATTATAACAGGAAAACTGAAAAGTGATATAACGCACTGTACAGCACAGAAACATGTTTCCATCGAAAGAACAGAAAAGCAAGGCACAACTTTGTAAACTAATTCACATACGTGTTGCCTGTTCAATTATTATAACAGGAAAACTGAAAAGTGATATAACGCACTGTACAGCACAGGAACAAATTTCCATCGAAAGAACAGAAACGCAAAGCACAACTTTTTAAACTAATTCACATACGTGTCGCCTGTTCAATTATTATAACAGGAAAACTGAAAAGTGATATAACGCACTGTACAGCACAGAAACAAGTTTCCATCGAAAGAACAGAAACGCAAAGCACAACTTTGTAAACTAATTCACATACGTGTTGCCTGTTCAATTATTATAACAAGAAAACTGAAAAGTGATATAACGCACTGTACAGCACAGGAACAAGTTTCCATCGAAAGAACAGAAACGCAAAGCACAACTTTGTAAACTAATTCACATACGTGTCGCCTGTTCAATTATTATAACAGGAAAACTGAAAAGTGATATATCACATTGTACAGCACAGGAACAAGTTTCATATGAAAGAACAAATAATAAAATCACTAATTTGTAAACTAAATCACATGTGCGTCGGTCGATCCATTAGGAATACAGGAAAACTGAAAAGTGATATATCTCACTGTACAGCACAAGAACAAGTTTCCAACGAAAGAACAGAAAAGCAAAGCACAACTTTGTAAACTGATTCACATATGTGTCGCCTGTTCAGTTATTATAACAGGAAAAATGAAAAGTGATATAACCCTAACCCTAACACTAACCCTAACCCCTAACCCTAATCCTAACCCTAACCCTAAACATAACCCCTAACCCTAACCCTAACCCTAACCCTAACCCTAACCTTAACCGTAACCCTAACCATATCCCTTACCCAGCCCTAACCTAACCCTAACCCTAACCCTAACCTTACAGGAACAAGTTTCCAAGGAAAGAACGTGAATGAAAAGCACTACTTTGTAAACTGAATCACATGTGTGTCACTCGCTCAATTAGGAATACAGGAAAACCGAAAAGTGTTATCTCGCACTGTACGGCACAGAAACAAGTTTCCATCGAAAGAACAGAAACGCAAAGCACAACTTTGTAAACTAAATCACATACGTGTCGCCCGTTCAATTATTACAACAAGAAAACTGAAAAGTGATATATCACACTGTACAGCACAGAAACAAGTTTCCAAACGAAGAACAGAAATCCAAAGCACTACTTTGTAAACTAAATCACATGTGTGTCGCTCGCTCAATTAGGAATACAGGGAAACCAAAAAGTGTTATCTCGCACTGTATGGCACAGAAACAAATTTCCAAAGAAATAACAGAAACGCAAAGCACAACTTTGTAAATTAAATGACATACATTTCGCCTGTTCAATTATTATAACAGGAAAACTGAAAAGTGATATAACGCACTGTACAGCACGGAAACATGTTTCCATCGACAGAACAGAAAAGCAAGGCACAACTTTGTAAACTAATTCACATACGTGTTTCCTGTTCAATTATTATAACAGGAAAACTGAAAAGTGATATAACGCACTGTACAGCACAGGAACAAGTTTCCATCGAAAGAACAGAAACGCAAAGCACAACTTTTTAAACTAATTCACATACGTGTCGCCTGCTCAATTATTATAACAGGAAAACTGAAAACTGATATAACACAGTGTACAGCACAGGAACAAGTTTCCATTGAAAGAACAGAAACGCAAAGCACAACTTTGTAAACTAATTCACATACGTGTCGCCTGTTCAATTATTATAACAGGAAAACTGAAAAGTGATATATCACATTGTACAGCACAGGAACAAGTTTCAAATGAAAGAACAAATAATAAAATCACTAATTTGTAAACTAAATCACATGTGTGTCGGTCCATCCATTAGGAATACAGGAAAACTGAAAAGTGATATATCTCACTGTACAGCACAAGAACAAGTTTCCAACGAAAGAACAGAAAAGCAAAGCACAACTTTGTAAACTAATTCACATATGTGTCGCCTGTTCAGTTATTATAACAGGAAAACTGAAAAGTGATATAACCCTAACCCTAACACTAACCCTAACCCCTAACCCTAATCCTAACCCTAACCCTAAACATAACCCCTAACCCTAACCCTAACCCTAACCTTAACCGTAACCCTAACCATATCCCTTATCCAGCCCTAACGTAACCCTAACCCTAACCCTAACCCTAACCTTACAGGAACAAGTTTCCAAGGAATGAACGTGAATGAAAAGCACTACTTTGTAAACTGAATCACATGTGTGTCACTCGCTCAATTAGGAATACAGGAAAACCGAAAAGTGTTATCTCGCACTGTATGGCACAGAAACAAGTTTCCATCGAAAGAACAGAAACGCAAAGCACAACTTTGTAAACTAAATCACATACGTGTCGCCCGTTCAATTATTACAACAGGAAAACTGAAAAGTGATATATCACACTGTACAGCACAGAAACAAGTTTCCAACCGAAGAACAGAAATCCAAAGCACTACTTTGTAAACTAAATCACATGTGTGTCGCTCGCTCAATTAGGAATACAGGGAAACCGAAAAGTGTTATCTCGCACTGTATGGCACAGAAACAAATTTCCAAAGAAAGAACAGAAACGCAAAGCACAACTTTGTAAATTAAATGACATACGTTTCGCCTGTTCAATTATTATAACAGGAAAACTGAAAAGTGATATAACGCACTGTACAGCACGGAAACATGTTTCCATCGAAAGAACAGAAAAGCAAGGCACAACTTTGTAAACTAATTCACATACGTGTCGCCTGTTCAATTATTATAACAGGAAAACTGAAAAGTGATATAACGCACTGTACAGCACAGAAACAAGTTTCCATCGAAAGAACAGAAACGCAAAGCACAACTTTGTAAACTAATTCACATACGTGTCGCCTGTTCAATTATTATAACAAGAAAACTGAAAAGTGATATAACGCACTGTACAGCACAGGAACAAGTTTCCATCGAAAGAACAGAAATGCAAAGCACAACTTTGTAAACTAATTCACATACGTGTCGCCTGTTCAATTATTATAACAGGAAAACTGAAAAGTGATATATCACATTGTACAGCACAGGAACAAGTTTCAAATGAAAGAACAAATAATAAAATCACTAATTTGTAAACTAAATCACATGTGCGTCGGTCGATCCATTAGGAATACAGGAAAACTGAAAAGTGATATATCTCACTGTACAGCACAAGAACAAGTTTCCAACGAAAGAACAGAAAAGCAAAGCACAACTTTGTAAACTAATTCACATATGTGTCGCCTGTTCAGTTATTATAACAGGAAAAATGAAAAGTGATATAACCCTAACCCTAACACTAACCCTAACCCCTAACCCTAATCCTAACCCTAACCCTAAACATAACCCCTAACCCTAATCCTAACCCTAACCCTAACCCTAACCTTAACCGTAACCCTAACCATATCCCTTACCCAGCCCTAACCTAACCCTAACCCTAACCCTCACCTTACAGGAACAAGTTTCCAAGGAAAGAACGTGAATGAAAAGCAATACTTTGTAAACTGAATCACATGTGTGTCACTCGCTCAATTAGGAATACAGGAAAACCGAAAAGTGTTATCTCGCACTGTACGGCACAGAAACAAGTTTCCATCGAAAGAACAGAAACGCAAAGCACAACTTTGTAAACTAAATCACATTCGTGTCGCCCGTTCAATTATTACAACAAGAAAACTGAAAAGTGATATATCACACTGTACAGCACAGAAACAAGTTTCCAACCGAAGAACAGAAATCCAAAGCAGTACTTTGTAAACTAAATCACATGTGTGTCGCTCGCTCAATTAGGAATACAGGGAAACCGAAAAGTGTTATCTCGCACTGTATGGCACAGAAACAAATTTCCAAAGAAAGGACAGAAACGCAAAGCACAACTTTGTAAATTAAATGACATACGTGTCGCCTGTTTAATTATTATAACAGGAAAACTGAAAAGTGATATATGACATTGTACAGCACAGGAACAAGTTTCAAATGAAAGAACAAAAAAGAAAATCATTAATTTGTAAACTAAATCACATGTGCGTCGCTCGCTCCATTAGGAATACAGGAAAACTGAAAAGTGATATATCTCACTGTACAGCACAAGAACAAGTTTCTAACGAAAGAACAGAAAAGCACAGCACTACTTTTAAACGGAATCACCTGTGTCTTGCTCGCTCAATTAGGAATACAGGGAAACCGAAAAGTGTTATCTCGCACTGTATGGCACAGAAACAAATTTCCAAAGAAATAACAGAAACGCAAAGCACAACTTTGTAAATTAAATGACATACGTTTCGCCTGTTCAATTATTATAACAGGAAAACTGAAAAGTGATATAACGCACTGTACAGCACGGAAACATGTTTCCATCGAAAGTACAGAAAAGCAAGGCACAACTTTGTAAACTAATTCACATACGTGTCGCCTGTTCAATTATTATAACAGGAAAACTGAAAAGTGATTTAACGCACTGTACAGCACAGGAACAAGTTTCCATCGAAAGAACAGAAACGCAAAGCACAACTTTTTAAACTAATTCACATACGTGTCGCCTGTTCAATTATTATAACAGGAAAACTGAAAAGTGATATAACGAACTGTACAGCACAGGAACAAGTTTCCATCGAAAGAACAGAAACGCATAACACAACTTTTTAAACTAATTCACATACGTGTCGCCTGTTCAATTTTTATAACAGGAAAACTGAAAAGTGATATAACGCACTGTACAGCACAGAAACAAGTTTCCATCGAAAGAAAAGAAACGCAAAGCACAACTTTGTAAACTAATTCACATACGTGTCGCCTGTTCAATTATTATAACAAAAAAACTGAAAAGTGATATAACGCACTGTACAGCACAGGAACAAGTTTCCATCGAAAGAACAGAAACGCAAAGCACAACTTTGTAAACTAATTCACATATGTGTCGCCTGTTCAGTTATTATAACAGGAAAACTGAAAAGTGATAAAACCCTAACCCTAACACTAACCCTAACCCCTAACCCTAATCCTAACCCTAACCCTAAACATAACCCCTAACCCTAACCCTAACCCTAACCCTAACATTAACCGTAACCCTAACCATATCCCTTACCCAGCCCTAACCTAACCCTAAACCTAACCCTAACCCTAACCTTACAGGAACAAGTTTCCAAGGAAAGAACGTGAATGAAAAGCACTACTTTGTAAACTGAATCACATGTGTGTCACTCGCTCAATTAGGAATACAGGAAAACCGAAAAGTGTTAACTCGCACTGTAAGGCACAGAAACAAGTTTCCATCGAAAGAACAGAAACGCAAAGCGCAACTTTGTAAACTAAATCACATACGTGTCGCCCGTTCAATTATTACAACAGGAAAACTGAAAAGTGATATATCACACTGTACAGCACAGAAACAAGTTTCCAACCGAAGAACAGAAATCCAAAGCACTACTTTGTAAACTAAATCACATGTGTGTCGCTCGCTCAATTAGGAATACAGGGAAACCGAAAAGTGTTATCTCGCACTGTATGGCACAGAAACAAATTTCCAAAGAAATAACAGAAACGCAAAGCACAACTTTGTAAACTAATTCACATACATGTCGCCTGTTCAATTATTATAACAAAAAAACTGAAAAGTGATATAACGCACTGTACAGCACAGGAACAAGTTTTCATCGAAAGAACAGAAACGCAAAGCACAACTTTGTAAACTAATTCACATACGTGTCGCCTGTTCAATTATTATAACAGGAAAACTGAAAAGTGATATATCACATTGTACAGCACAGGAACAAGTTTCAAATGAAAGAACAAAAAAGAAAATCATTAATTTGTAAACTAAATCACATGTGCGTCGCTCGCTCCATTAGGAATACAGGAAAACTGAAAAGTGATATATCTCACTGTACAGCACAAGAACAAGTTTCTAACGAAAGAACAGAAAAGCACAGCACTACTTTTAAACGGAATCACCTGTGTCTTGCTCGCTCAATTAGGAATACAGGAAAACTGAAAAGTGTTATCTCGCACTGTACGGCACAGAAACAAGATTCCATTGAAAGAATAGATACACAAAGCAAAACTTTGTAAACTAATTCACATATGTGTCGCCTGTTCAATTATTGTAACAGGAAAACAGAAAAGTGATATAACCCTAACCCTAACCCTAACCCTAACCCCCTAACCCTAACCCTAACCCTAACCCCTAACCCTAACCCTAACCCTAACCCTAACCCCTAACCCTAACCCTAACCCTAACCGTAACCCTAACCATATCCCTTACCCAGCCCTAACCTAACCCTAACCCTAACCCTAACCCTAACCCTAACCTTACAGGAACAAGTTTCCAAGGAAAGAATGTGAATGAAAAGCACTACTTTGTAAACTGAATCACATGTGTGTCACTCGCTCAGTTAGGAATACAGGAAAACCGAAAAGTGTTATCTCGCACTGTACGGCACAGAAACAAGTTTCCATCGAAAGAACAGAAACACCAAGCACAACTTTGTAAACTAAATCACATATGTGTCGCCCGTTCAATTATTACAACAAGAAAACTGAAAAGTGATATATCACACTGTACAGCACAGAAACAAGTTTCCAACCGAAGAACAGAAATCCAAAGCACTACTTTGTAAACTAAATCACATGTCTGTCGCTCGCTCAATTAGGAATACAGGGAAACAAAAAAGTGTTATCTCGCACTGTATGGCACAGAAACAAATTTCCAAAGAAATAACAGAAACGCAAAGCACAACTTTGTAAATTAAATGACATACGTTTCGCCTGTTCAATTATTATAACAGGAAAACTGAAAAGTGATATAACGCACTGTACAGCACAGAAACATGTTTCCATCGAAAGAACAGAAAAGCAAGGCACAACTTTGTAAACTAATTCACATACGTGTTGCCTGTTCAATTATTATAACAGGAAAACTGAAAAGTGATATAACGCACTGTACAGCACAGGAACAAGTTTCCATCGAAAGAACAGAAACGCAAAGCACAACTTTTTAAACTAATTCACATACGTGTCGCCTGTTCAATTATTATAACAGGAAAACTGAAAAGTGATATAACGCACTGTACAGCACAGAAACAAGTTTCCATCGAAAGAACAGAAACGCAAAGCACAACTTTGTAAACTAATTCACATACGTGTTGCCTGTTCAATTATTATAACAAGAAAACTGAAAAGTGATATAACGCACTGTACAGCACAGGAACAAGTTTCCATCGAAAGAACAGAAACGCAAAGCACAACTCTGTAAACTAATTCACATACGTGTCGCCTGTTCAATTATTATAACAGGAAAACTGAAAAGTGATATATCACATTGTACAGCACAGGAACAAGTTTCATATGAAAGAACAAATAATAAAATCACTAATTTGTAAACTAAATCACATGTGCGTCGGTCGATCCATTAGGAATACAGGAAAACTGAAAAGTGATATATCTCACTGTACAGCACAAGAACAAGTTTCCAACAAAAGAACAGAAAAGCAAAGCACAACTTTGTAAACTAATTCACATATGTGTCGCCTGTTCAGTTATTATAACAGGAAAAATGAAAAGTGATATAACCCTAACCCTAACACTAACCCTAACCCCTAACCCTAATCCTAACTCTAACCCTAAACATAACCCCTAACCCTAACCCTAACCCTAACCCTAACCCTAACCTTAACCGTAACCCTAACCATATCCCTTACCCAGCCCTAACCTAACCCTAACCCTAACCCTAACCTTACAGGAACAAGTTTCCAAGGAAAGAACGTGAATGAAAAGCACTACTTTGTAAACTGAATCACATGTGTGTCACTCGCTCAATTAGGAATACAGGAAAACCGAAAAGTGTTATCTCGCACTGTACGGCACAGAAACAAGTTTCCATCGAAAGAACAGAAACGCAAAGCACAACTTTGTAAACTAAATCACATACGTGTCGCCCGTTCAATTATTACAACAAGAAAACTGAAAAGTGATATATCACACTGTACAGCACAGAAACAAGTTTCCAAACGAAGAACAGAAATCCAAAGCACTACTTTGTAAACTAAATCACATGTGTGTCGCTCGCTCAATTAGGAATACAGGGAAACCAAAAAGTGTTATCTCGCACTGTATGGCACAGAAACAAATTTCCAAAGAAATAACAGAAACGCAAAGCACAACTTTGTAAATTAAATGACATACGTTTCGCCTGTTCAATTATTATAACAGGAAAACTGAAAAGTGATATAACGCACTGTACAGCACGGAAACATGTTTCCATCGACAGAACAGAAAAGCAAGGCACAACTTTGTAAACTAATTCACATACGTGTTTCCTGTTCAATTATTATAACAGGAAAAATGAAAAGTGATATAACGCACTGTACAGCACAGGAACAAGTTTCCATCGAAAGAACAGAAACGCAAAGCACAACTTTTTAAACTAATTCACATACGTGTCGCCTGCTCAATTATTATAACAGGAAAACTGAAAAGTGATATAACGCAGTGTACAGCACAGGAACAAGTTTCCATTGAAAGAACAGAAACGCAAAGCACAACTTTGTAAACTAATTCACATACGTGTCGCCTGTTCAATTATTATAACAGGAAAACTGAAAAGTGATATATCACATTGTACAGCACAGGAACAAGTTTCAAATGAAAGAACAAATAATAAAATCACTAATTTGTAAACTAAATCACATGTGTGTCGGTCCATCCATTAGGAATACAGGAAAACTGAAAAGTGATATATCTCACTGTACAGCACAAGAACAAGTTTCCAACGAAAGAACAGAAAAGCAAAGCACAACTTTGTAAACTAATTCACATATGTGTCGCCTGTTCAGTTATTATAACAGGAAAACTGAAAAGTGATATAACCCTAACCCTAACACTAACCCTAACCCCTAACCCTAATCCTAACCCTAACCCTAAACATAACCCCTAACCCTAACCCTAACCCTAACCTTAACCGTAACCCTAACCATATCCCTTATCCAGCCCTAACGTAACCCTAACCCTAACCCTAACCCTAACCTTACAGGAACAAGTTTCCAAGGAATGAACGTGAATGAAAAGCACTACTTTGTAAACTGAATCACATGTGTGTCACTCGCTCAATTAGGAATACAGGAAAACCGAAAAGTGTTATCTCGCACTGTATGGCACAGAAACAAGTTTCCATCGAAAGAACAGAAACGCAAAGCACAACTTTGTAAACTAAATCACATACGTGTCGCCCGTTCAATTATTACAACAGGAAAACTGAAAAGTGATATATCACACTGTACAGCACAGAAACAAGTTTCCAACCGAAGAACAGAAATCCAAAGCACTACTTTGTAAACTAAATCACATGTGTGTCGCTCGCTCAATTAGGAATACAGGGAAACCGAAAAGTGTTATCTCGCACTGTATGGCACAGAAACAAATTTCCAAAGAAAGAACAGAAACGCAAAGCACAACTTTGTAAATTAAATGACATACGTTTCGCCTGTTCAATTATTATAACAGGAAAACTGAAAAGTGATATAACGCACTGTACAGCACGGAAACATGTTTCCATCGAAAGAACAGAAAAGCAAGGCACAACTTTGTAAACTAATTCACATACGTGTCGCCTGTTCAATTATTATAACAGGAAAACTGAAAAGTGATTTAACGCACTGTACAGCACAGGAACAAGTTTCCATCGAAAGAACAGAAACGCAAAGCACAACTTTGTAAACTAATTCACATACGTGTCGCCTGTTCAATTATTATAACAGGAAAACTGAAAAGGGATATAATGCACGGTACAGCACAGGAACAAGTTTCCATCGAAAGAACAGAAACGCAAAGCACAACTTTGTAAACTAATTCACATACGTGTCGCCTGTTCAATTATTATAACAGGAAAACTGAAAAGTGATATAACGCACTGTACAGCACAGAAACAAGTTTCCATCGAAAGAACAGAAACGCAAAGCACAACTTTGTAAACTAATTCACATACGTGTCGCCTGTTCAATTATTATAACAAGAAAACTGAAAAGTGATATAACGCACTGTACAGCACAGGAACAAGTTTCCATCGAAAGAACAGAAACGCAAAGCACAACTTTGTAAACTGATTCACATACGTGTCGCCTGTTCAATTATTATAACAGGAAAACTGAAAAGTGATATATCACATTGTACAGCACAGGAACAAGTTTCAAATGAAAGAACAAATAATAAAATCACTAATTTGTAAACTAAATCACATGTGCGTCGGTCGATCCATTAGGAATACAAGAAAACTGAAAAGTGATATATCTCACTGTACAGCACAAGAACAAGTTTCCAACGAAAGAACAGAAAAGCAAAGCACAACTTTGTAAACTAATTCACATATGTGTCGCCTGTTCAGTTATTATAACAGGAAAAATGAAAAGTGATATAACCCTAACCCTAACACTAACCCTAACCCCTAACCCTAATCCTAACCCTAACCCGAAACATAACCCCTAACCCTAACCCTAACCCTAACCCTAACCCTAACCCTAACCCTAACCCTAACCTTAACCCTAACCATATCCCTTACCCAGCCCTAACCTAACCCTAACCCTAACCCTAACCCTAACCTTACAGGAACAAGTTTCCAAGGAAAGAACGTGAATGAAAAGCACTACTTTGTAAACTGAATCACATGTGTGTCACTCGCTCAATTAGGAATACAGGAAAACCAAAAAGTGTTATCTCACACTGTACGGCACAGAAACAAGTTTCCATCGAAAGAACAGAAACGCAAAGCACAACTTTGTAAACTAATTCACATATGTGTCGCCTGTTCAGTTATTATAACAGGAAAACTGAAAAGTGATAAAACCCTAACCCTAACACTAACCCTAACCCCTAACCCTAATCCTAACCCTAACCCTAAACATAACCCCTAACCCTAACCCTAACCCTAACCCTAACATTAACCGTAACCCTAACCATATCCCTTACCCAGCCCTAACCTAACCCTAAACCTAACCCTAACCCTAACCTTACAGGAACAAGTTTCCAAGGAAAGAACGTGAATGAAAAGCACTACTTTGTAAACTGAATCACATGTGTGTCACTCGCTCAATTAGGAATACAGGAAAACCGAAAAGTGTTAACTCGCACTGTAAGGCACAGAAACAAGTTTCCATCGAAAGAACAGAAACGCAAAGCGCAACTTTGTAAACTAAATCACATACGTGTCGCCCGTTCAATTATTACAACAGGAAAACTGAAAAGTGATATATCACACTGTACAGCACAGAAACAAGTTTCCAACCGAAGAACAGAAATCCAAAGCACTACTTTGTAAACTAAATCACATGTGTGTCGCTCGCTCAATTAGGAATACAGGGAAACCGAAAAGTGTTATCTCGCACTGTATGGCACAGAAACAAATTTCCAAAGAAATAACAGAAACGCAAAGCACAACTTTGTAAACTAATTCACATACATGTCGCCTGTTCAATTATTATAACAAAAAAACTGAAAAGTGATATAACGCACTGTACAGCACAGGAACAAGTTTTCATCGAAAGAACAGAAACGCAAAGCACAACTTTGTAAACTAATTCACATACGTGTCGCCTGTTCAATTATTATATCAGGAAAACTGAAAAGTGATATATCACATTGTACAGCACAGGAACAAGTTTCAAATGAAAGAACAAAAAAGAAAATCATTAATTTGTAAACTAAATCACATGTGCGTCGCTCGCTCCATTAGGAATACAGGAAAACTGAAAAGTGATATATCTCACTGTACAGCACAAGAACAAGTTTCTAACGAAAGAACAGAAAAGCACAGCACTACTTTTAAACGGAATCACCTGTGTCTTGCTCGCTCAATTAGGAATACAGGAAAACTGAAAAGTGTTATCTCGCACTGTACGGCACAGAAACAAGATTCCATTGAAAGAATAGATACACAAAGCAAAACTTTGTAAACTAATTCACATATGTGTCGCCTGTTCAATTATTGTAACAGGAAAACAGAAAAGTGATATAACCCTAACCCTAACCCTAACCCTAACCCCCTAACCCTAACCCTAACCCTAACCCCTAACCCTAACCCTAACCCTAACCCTAACCCCTAACCCTAACCCTAACCCTAACCGTAACCCTAACCATATCCCTTACCCAGCCCTAACCTAACCCTAACCCTAACCCTAACCCTAACCCTAACCTTACAGGAACAAGTTTCCAAGGAAAGAATGTGAATGAAAAGCACTACTTTGTAAACTGAATCACATGTGTGTCACTCGCTCAGTTAGGAATACAGGAAAACCGAAAAGTGTTATCTCGCACTGTACGGCACAGAAACAAGTTTCCATCGAAAGAACAGAAACACCAAGCACAACTTTGTAAACTAAATCACATACGTGTCGCCCGTTCAATTATTACAACAAGAAAACTGAAAAGTGATATATCACACTGTACAGCACAGAAACAAGTTTCCAACCGAAGAACAGAAATCCAAAGCACTACTTTGTAAACTAAATCACATGTCTGTCGCTCGCTCAATTAGGAATACAGGGAAACAAAAAAGTGTTATCTCGCACTGTATGGCACAGAAACAAATTTCCAAAGAAATAACAGAAACGCAAAGCACAACTTTGTAAATTAAATGACATACGTTTCGCCTGTTCAATTATTACAACAGGAAAACTGAAAAGTGATATAACGCACTGTACAGCACAGAAACATGTTTCCATCGAAAGAACAGAAAAGCAAGGCACAACTTTGTAAACTAATTCACATACGTGTTGCCTGTTCAATTATTATAACAGGAAAACTGAAAAGTGATATAACGCACTGTACAGCACAGGAACAAGTTTCCATCGAAAGAACAGAAACGCAAAGCACAACTTTTTAAACTAATTCACATACGTGTCGCCTGTTCAATTATTATAACAGGAAAACTGAAAAGTGATATAACGCACTGTACAGCACAGAAACAAGTTTCCATCGAAAGAACAGAAACGCAAAGCACAACTTTGTAAACTAATTCACATACGTGTTGCCTGTTCAATTATTATAACAAGAAAACTGAAAAGTGATATAACGCACTGTACAGCACAGGAACAAGTTTCCATCGAAAGAACAGAAACGCAAAGCGCAACTCTGTAAACTAATTCACATACGTGTCGCCTGTTCAATTATTATAACAGGAAAACTGAAAAGTGATATATCACATTGTACAGCACAGGAACAAGTTTCATATGAAAGAACAAATAATAAAATCACTAATTTGTAAACTAAATCACATGTGCGTCGGTCGATCCATTAGGAATACAGGAAAACTGAAAAGTGATATATCTCACTGTACAGCACAAGAACAAGTTTCCAACAAAAGAACAGAAAAGCAAAGCACAACTTTGTAAACTAATTCACATATGTGTCGCCTGTTCAGTTATTATAACAGGAAAAATGAAAAGTGATATAACCCTAACCCTAACACTAACCCTAACCCCTAACCCTAATCCTAACTCTAACCCTAAACATAACCCCTAACCCTAACCCTAACCCTAACCCTAACCCTAACCTTAACCGTAACCCTAACCATATCCCTTACCCAGCCCTAACCTAACCCTAACCCTAACCCTAACCTTACAGGAACAAGTTTCCAAGGAAAGAACGTGAATGAAAAGCACTACTTTGTAAACTGAATCACATGTGTGTCACTCGCTCAATTAGGAATACAGGAAAACCGAAAAGTGTTATCTCGCACTGTACGGCACAGAAACAAGTTTCCATCGAAAGAACAGAAACGCAAAGCACAACTTTGTAAACTAAATCACATACGTGTCGCCCGTTCAATTATTACAACAAGAAAACTGAAAAGTGATATATCACACTGTACAGCACAGAAACAAGTTTCCAAACGAAGAACAGAAATCCAAAGCACTACTTTGTAAACTAAATCACATGTGTGTCGCTCGCTCAATTAGGAATACAGGGAAACCAAAAAGTGTTATCTCGCACTGTATGGCACAGAAACAAATTTCCAAAGAAATAACAGAAACGCAAAGCACAACTTTGTAAATTAAATGACATACGTTTCGCCTGTTCAATTATTATAACAGGAAAACTGAAAAGTGATATAACGCACTGTACAGCACGGAAACATGTTTCCATCGACAGAACAGAAAAGCAAGGCACAACTTTGTAAACTAATTCACATACGTGTTTCCTGTTCAATTATTATAACAGGAAAAATGAAAAGTGATATAACGCACTGTACAGCACAGGAACAAGTTTCCATCGAAAGAACAGAAACGCAAAGCACAACTTTTTAAACTAATTCACATACGTGTCGCCTGCTCAATTATTATAACAGGAAAACTGAAAAGTGATATAACGCAGTGTACAGCACAGGAACAAGTTTCCATTGAAAGAACAGAAACGCAAAGCACAACTTTGTAAACTAATTCACATACGTGTCGCCTGTTCAATTATTATAACAGGAAAACTGAAAAGTGATATATCACATTGTACAGCACAGGAACAAGTTTCAAATGAAAGAACAAATAATAAAATCACTAATTTGTAAACTAAATCACATGTGTGTCGGTCCATCCATTAGGAATACAGGAAAACTGAAAAGTGATATATCTCACTGTACAGCACAAGAACAAGTTTCCAACGAAAGAACAGAAAAGCAAAGCACAACTTTGTAAACTAATTCACATATGTGTCGCCTGTTCAGTTATTATAACAGGAAAACTGAAAAGTGATATAACCCTAACCCTAACACTAACCCTAACCCCTAACCCTAATCCTAACCCTAACCCTAAACATAACCCCTAACCCTAACCCTAACCCTAACCTTAACCGTAACCCTAACCATATCCCTTATCCAGCCCTAACGTAACCCTAACCCTAACCCTAACCCTAACCTTACAGGAACAAGTTTCCAAGGAATGAACGTGAATGAAAAGCACTACTTTGTAAACTGAATCACATGTGTGTCACTCGCTCAATTAGGAATACAGGAAAACCGAAAAGTGTTATCTCGCACTGTATGGCACAGAAACAAGTTTCCATCGAAAGAACAGAAACGCAAAGCACAACTTTGTAAACTAAATCACATACGTGTCGCCCGTTCAATTATTACAACAGGAAAACTGAAAAGTGATATATCACACTGTACAGCACAGAAACAAGTTTCCAACCGAAGAACAGAAATCCAAAGCACTACTTTGTAAACTAAATCACATGTGTGTCGCTCGCTCAATTAGGAATACAGGGAAACCGAAAAGTGTTATCTCGCACTGTATGGCACAGAAACAAATTTCCAAAGAAAGAACAGAAACGCAAAGCACAACTTTGTAAATTAAATGACATACGTTTCGCCTGTTCAATTATTATAACAGGAAAACTGAAAAGTGATATAACGCACTGTACAGCACGGAAACATGTTTCCATCGAAAGAACAGAAAAGCAAGGCACAACTTTGTAAACTAATTCACATACGTGTCGCCTGTTCAATTATTATAACAGGAAAACTGAAAAGTGATTTAACGCACTGTACAGCACAGGAACAAGTTTCCATCGAAAGAACAGAAACGCAAAGCACAACTTTGTAAACTAATTCACATACGTGTCGCCTGTTCAATTATTATAACAGGAAAACTGAAAAGGGATATAATGCACGGTACAGCACAGGAACAAGTTTCCATCGAAAGAACAGAAACGCAAAGCACAACTTTGTAAACTAATTCACATACGTGTCGCCTGTTCAATTATTATAACAGGAAAACTGAAAAGTGATATAACGCACTGTACAGCACAGAAACAAGTTTCCATCGAAAGAACAGAAACGCAAAGCACAACTTTGTAAACTAATTCACATACGTGTCGCCTGTTCAATTATTATAACAAGAAAACTGAAAAGTGATATAACGCACTGTACAGCACAGGAACAAGTTTCCATCGAAAGAACAGAAACGCAAAGCACAACTTTGTAAACTGATTCACATACGTGTCGCCTGTTCAATTATTATAACAGGAAAACTGAAAAGTGATATATCACATTGTACAGCACAGGAACAAGTTTCAAATGAAAGAACAAATAATAAAATCACTAATTTGTAAACTAAATCACATGTGCGTCGGTCGATCCATTAGGAATACAAGAAAACTGAAAAGTGATATATCTCACTGTACAGCACAAGAACAAGTTTCCAACGAAAGAACAGAAAAGCAAAGCACAACTTTGTAAACTAATTCACATATGTGTCGCCTGTTCAGTTATTATAACAGGAAAAATGAAAAGTGATATAACCCTAACCCTAACACTAACCCTAACCCCTAACCCTAATCCTAACCCTAACCCGAAACATAACCCCTAACCCTAACCCTAACCCTAACCCTAACCCTAACCCTAACCCTAACCTTAACCCTAACCATATCCCTTACCCAGCCCTAACCTAACCCTAACCCTAACCCTAACCCTAACCTTACAGGAACAAGTTTCCAAGGAAAGAACGTGAATGAAAAGCACTACTTTGTAAACTGAATCACATGTGTGTCACTCGCTCAATTAGGAATACAGGAAAACCAAAAAGTGTTATCTCACACTGTACGGCACAGAAACAAGTTTCCATCGAAAGAACAGAAACGCAAAGCACAACTTTGTAAACTAATTCACATATGTGTCGCCTGTTCAGTTATTATAACAGGAAAACTGAAAAGTGATAAAACCCTAACCCTAACACTAACCCTAACCCCTAACCCTAATCCTAACCCTAACCCTAAACATAACCCCTAACCCTAACCCTAACCCTAACCCTAACATTAACCGTAACCCTAACCATATCCCTTACCCAGCCCTAACCTAACCCTAAACCTAACCCTAACCCTAACCTTACAGGAACAAGTTTCCAAGGAAAGAACGTGAATGAAAAGCACTACTTTGTAAACTGAATCACATGTGTGTCACTCGCTCAATTAGGAATACAGGAAAACCGAAAAGTGTTAACTCGCACTGTAAGGCACAGAAACAAGTTTCCATCGAAAGAACAGAAACGCAAAGCGCAACTTTGTAAACTAAATCACATACGTGTCGCCCGTTCAATTATTACAACAGGAAAACTGAAAAGTGATATATCACACTGTACAGCACAGAAACAAGTTTCCAACCGAAGAACTGAAATCCAAAGCACTACTTTGTAAACTAAATCACATGTGTGTCGCTCGCTCAATTAGGAATACAGGGAAACCGAAAAGTGTTATCTCGCACTGTATGGCACAGAAACAAATTTCCAAAGAAATAACAGAAACGCAAAGCACAACTTTGTAAACTAATTCACATACATGTCGCCTGTTCAATTATTATAACAAAAAAACTGAAAAGTGATATAACGCACTGTACAGCACAGGAACAAGTTTTCATCGAAAGAACAGAAACGCAAAGCACAACTTTGTAAACTAATTCACATACGTGTCGCCTGTTCAATTATTATATCAGGAAAACTGAAAAGTGATATATCACATTGTACAGCACAGGAACAAGTTTCAAATGAAAGAACAAAAAAGAAAATCATTAATTTGTAAACTAAATCACATGTGCGTCGCTCGCTCCATTAGGAATACAGGAAAACTGAAAAGTGATATATCTCACTGTACAGCACAAGAACAAGTTTCTAACGAAAGAACAGAAAAGCACAGCACTACTTTTAAACGGAATCACCTGTGTCTTGCTCGCTCAATTAGGAATACAGGAAAACTGAAAAGTGTTATCTCGCACTGTACGGCACAGAAACAAGATTCCATTGAAAGAATAGATACACAAAGCAAAACTTTGTAAACTAATTCACATATGTGTCGCCTGTTCAATTATTGTAACAGGAAAACAGAAAAGTGATATAACCCTAACCCTAACCCTAACCCTAACCCCCTAACCCTAACCCTAACCCTAACCCCTAACCCTAACCCTAACCCTAACCCTAACCCCTAACCCTAACCCTAACCCTAACCGTAACCCTAACCATATCCCTTACCCAGCCCTAACCTAACCCTAACCCTAACCCTAACCCTAACCCTAACCTTACAGGAACAAGTTTCCAAGGAAAGAATGTGAATGAAAAGCACTACTTTGTAAACTGAATCACATGTGTGTCACTCGCTCAGTTAGGAATACAGGAAAACCGAAAAGTGTTATCTCGCACTGTACGGCACAGAAACAAGTTTCCATCGAAAGAACAGAAACACCAAGCACAACTTTGTAAACTAAATCACATACGTGTCGCCCGTTCAATTATTACAACAAGAAAACTGAAAAGTGATATATCACACTGTACAGCACAGAAACAAGTTTCCAACCGAAGAACAGAAATCCAAAGCACTACTTTGTAAACTAAATCACATGTCTGTCGCTCGCTCAATTAGGAATACAGGGAAACAAAAAAGTGTTATCTCGCACTGTATGGCACAGAAACAAATTTCCAAAGAAATAACAGAAACGCAAAGCACAACTTTGTAAATTAAATGACATACGTTTCGCCTGTTCAATTATTACAACAGGAAAACTGAAAAGTGATATAACGCACTGTACAGCACAGAAACATGTTTCCATCGAAAGAACAGAAAAGCAAGGCACAACTTTGTAAACTAATTCACATACGTGTTGCCTGTTCAATTATTATAACAGGAAAACTGAAAAGTGATATAACGCACTGTACAGCACAGGAACAAGTTTCCATCGAAAGAACAGAAACGCAAAGCACAACTTTTTAAACTAATTCACATACGTGTCGCCTGTTCAATTATTATAACAGGAAAACTGAAAAGTGATATAACGCACTGTACAGCACAGAAACAAGTTTCCATCGAAAGAACAGAAACGCAAAGCACAACTTTGTAAACTAATTCACATACGTGTTGCCTGTTCAATTATTATAACAAGAAAACTGAAAAGTGATATAACGCACTGTACAGCACAGGAACAAGTTTCCATCGAAAGAACAGAAACGCAAAGCGCAACTCTGTAAACTAATTCACATACGTGTCGCCTGTTCAATTATTATAACAGGAAAACTGAAAAGTGATATATCACATTGTACAGCACAGGAACAAGTTTCATATGAAAGAACAAATAATAAAATCACTAATTTGTAAACTAAATCACATGTGCGTCGGTCGATCCATTAGGAATACAGGAAAACTGAAAAGTGATATATCTCACTGTACAGCACAAGAACAAGTTTCCAACAAAAGAACAGAAAAGCAAAGCACAACTTTGTAAACTAATTCACATATGTGTCGCCTGTTCAGTTATTATAACAGGAAAAATGAAAAGTGATATAACCCTAACCCTAACACTAACCCTAACCCCTAACCCTAATCCTAACTCTAACCCTAAACATAACCCCTAACCCTAACCCTAACCCTAACCCTAACCCTAACCTTAACCGTAACCCTAACCATATCCCTTACCCAGCCCTAACCTAACCCTAACCCTAACCCTAACCTTACAGGAACAAGTTTCCAAGGAAAGAACGTGAATGAAAAGCACTACTTTGTAAACTGAATCACATGTGTGTCACTCGCTCAATTAGGAATACAGGAAAACCGAAAAGTGTTATCTCGCACTGTACGGCACAGAAACAAGTTTCCATCGAAAGAACAGAAACGCAAAGCACAACTTTGTAAACTAAATCACATACGTGTCGCCCGTTCAATTATTACAACAAGAAAACTGAAAAGTGATATATCACACTGTACAGCACAGAAACAAGTTTCCAAACGAAGAACAGAAATCCAAAGCACTACTTTGTAAACTAAATCACATGTGTGTCGCTCGCTCAATTAGGAATACAGGGAAACCAAAAAGTGTTATCTCGCACTGTATGGCACAGAAACAAATTTCCAAAGAAATAACAGAAACGCAAAGCACAACTTTGTAAATTAAATGACATACGTTTCGCCTGTTCAATTATTATAACAGGAAAACTGAAAAGTGATATAACGCACTGTACAGCACGGAAACATGTTTCCATCGAAAGAACAGAAAAGCAAGGCACAACTTTGTAAACTAATTCACATACGTGTTTCCTGTTCAATTATTATAACAGGAAAAATGAAAAGTGATATAACGCACTGTACAGCACAGGAACAAGTTTCCATCGAAAGAACAGAAACGCAAAGCACAACTTTTTAAACTAATTCACATACGTGTCGCCTGCTCAATTATTATAACAGGAAAACTGAAAAGTGATATAACGCAGTGTACAGCACAGGAACAAGTTTCCATTGAAAGAACAGAAACGCAAAGCACAACTTTGTAAACTAATTCACATACGTGTCGCCTGTTCAATTATTATAACAGGAAAACTGAAAAGTGATATATCACATTGTACAGCACAGGAACAAGTTTCAAATGAAAGAACAAATAATAAAATCACTAATTTGTAAACTAAATCACATGTGTGTCGGTCCATCCATTAGGAATACAGGAAAACTGAAAAGTGATATATCTCACTGTACAGCACAAGAACAAGTTTCCAACGAAAGAACAGAAAAGCAAAGCACAACTTTGTAAACTAATTCACATATGTGTCGCCTGTTCAGTTATTATAACAGGAAAACTGAAAAGTGATATAACCCTAACCCTAACACTAACCCTAACCCCTAACCCTAATCCTAACCCTAACCCTAAACATAACCCCTAACCCTAACCCTAACCCTAACCTTAACCGTAACCCTAACCATATCCCTTATCCAGCCCTAACGTAACCCTAACCCTAACCCTAACCCTAACCTTACAGGAACAAGTTTCCAAGGAATGAACGTGAATGAAAAGCACTACTTTGTAAACTGAATCACATGTGTGTCACTCGCTCAATTAGGAATACAGGAAAACCGAAAAGTGTTATCTCGCACTGTATGGCACAGAAACAAGTTTCCATCGAAAGAACAGAAACGCAAAGCACAACTTTGTAAACTAAATCACATACGTGTCGCCCGTTCAATTATTACAACAGGAAAACTGAAAAGTGATATATCACACTGTACAGCACAGAAACAAGTTTCCAACCGAAGAACAGAAATCCAAAGCACTACTTTGTAAACTAAATCACATGTGTGTCGCTCGCTCAATTAGGAATACAGGGAAACCGAAAAGTGTTATCTCGCACTGTATGGCACAGAAACAAATTTCCAAAGAAAGAACAGAAACGCAAAGCACAACTTTGTAAATTAAATGACATACGTTTCGCCTGTTCAATTATTATAACAGGAAAACTGAAAAGTGATATAACGCACTGTACAGCACGGAAACATGTTTCCATCGAAAGAACAGAAAAGCAAGGCACAACTTTGTAAACTAATTCACATACGTGTCGCCTGTTCAATTATTATAACAGGAAAACTGAAAAGTGATTTAACGCACTGTACAGCACAGGAACAAGTTTCCATCGAAAGAACAGAAACGCAAAGCACAACTTTGTAAACTAATTCACATACGTGTCGCCTGTTCAATTATTATAACAGGAAAACTGAAAAGGGATATAATGCACGGTACAGCACAGGAACAAGTTTCCATCGAAAGAACAGAAACGCAAAGCACAACTTTGTAAACTAATTCACATACGTGTCGCCTGTTCAATTATTATAACAGGAAAACTGAAAAGTGATATAACGCACTGTACAGCACAGAAACAAGTTTCCATCGAAAGAACAGAAACGCAAAGCACAACTTTGTAAACTAATTCACATACGTGTCGCCTGTTCAATTATTATAACAAGAAAACTGAAAAGTGATATAACGCACTGTACAGCACAGGAACAAGTTTCCATCGAAAGAACAGAAACGCAAAGCACAACTTTGTAAACTGATTCACATACGTGTCGCCTGTTCAATTATTATAACAGGAAAACTGAAAAGTGATATATCACATTGTACAGCACAGGAACAAGTTTCAAATGAAAGAACAAATAATAAAATCACTAATTTGTAAACTAAATCACATGTGCGTCGGTCGATCCATTAGGAATACAAGAAAACTGAAAAGTGATATATCTCACTGTACAGCACAAGAACAAGTTTCCAACGAAAGAACAGAAAAGCAAAGCACAACTTTGTAAACTAATTCACATATGTGTCGCCTGTTCAGTTATTATAACAGGAAAAATGAAAAGTGATATAACCCTAACCCTAACACTAACCCTAACCCCTAACCCTAATCCTAACCCTAACCCGAAACATAACCCCTAACCCTAACCCTAACCCTAACCCTAACCCTAACCCTAACCTTAACCCTAACCATATCCCTTACCCAGCCCTAACCTAACCCTAACCCTAACCCTAACCCTAACCTTACAGGAACAAGTTTCCAAGGAAAGAACGTGAATGAAAAGCACTACTTTGTAAACTGAATCACATGTGTGTCACTCGCTCAATTAGGAATACAGGAAAACCAAAAAGTGTTATCTCACACTGTACGGCACAGAAACAAGTTTCCATCGAAAGAACAGAAACGCAAAGCACAACTTTGTAAACTAAATCACATACGTGTCGCCCGTTCAATTATTACAACAGGAAAACTGAAAAGTGATATATCACACTGTACAGCACAGAAACAAGTTTCCAACCGAAGAACAGAAATCCAAAGCACTACTTTGTGAACTAAATCACATGTATGTCGCTCGCTCAATTAGGAATACAGGGAAACCGAAAAGTGTTATTTCGCACTGTATGGCACAGAAACAAATTTCCAAAGAAATAACAGAAACGCAAAGCACAACTTTGTAAATTAAATGACATACGTTTCGCCTGTTCAATTATTATAACAGGAAAACTGAAAAGTGATATAACGCACTGTACAGCACGGAAACATGTTTCCATCGAAAGAACAGAAAAGCAAGGCACAACTTTGTAAACTAATTCACATACGTGTCGCCTGTTCAATTATTATAACAGGAAAACTGAAAAGTGATTTAACGCACTGTACAGCACAGGAACAAGTTTCCATCGAAAGAACAGAAACGCAAAGCACAACTTTTTAAACTAATTCACATACGTGTCGCCTGTTCAATTATTATAACAGGAAAACTGAAAAATGATATAACGAACTGTACAGCACAGGAACAAGTTTCCATCGAAAGAACAGAAACGCATAACACAACTTTTTAAACTAATTCACATACGTGTCGCCTGTTCAATTTTTATAACAGGAAAACTGAAAAGTGATAAAACCCTAACCCTAACACTAACCCTAACCCCTAACCCTAATCCTAACCCTAACCCTAAACATAACCCCTAACCCTAACCCTAACCCTAACCCTAACATTAACCGTAACCCTAACCATATCCCTTACCCAGCCCTAACCTAACCCTAAACCTAACCCTAACCCTAACCTTACAGGAACAAGTTTCCAAGGAAAGAACGTGAATGAAAAGCACTACTTTGTAAACTGAATCACATGTGTGTCACTCGCTCAATTAGGAATACAGGAAAACCGAAAAGTGTTAACTCGCACTGTAAGGCACAGAAACAAGTTTCCATCGAAAGAACAGAAACGCAAAGCGCAACTTTGTAAACTAAATCACATACGTGTCGCCCGTTCAATTATTACAACAGGAAAACTGAAAAGTGATATATCACACTGTACAGCACAGAAACAAGTTTCCAACCGAAGAACAGAAATCCAAAGCACTACTTTGTAAACTAAATCACATGTGTGTCGCTCGCTCAATTAGGAATACAGGGAAACCGAAAAGTGTTATCTCGCACTGTATGGCACAGAAACAAATTTCCAAAGAAATAACAGAAACGCAAAGCACAACTTTGTAAACTAATTCACATACATGTCGCCTGTTCAATTATTATAACAAAAAAACTGAAAAGTGATATAACGCACTGTACAGCACAGGAACAAGTTTTCATCGAAAGAACAGAAACGCAAAGCACAACTTTGTAAACTAATTCACATACGTGTCGCCTGTTCAATTATTATATCAGGAAAACTGAAAAGTGATATATCACATTGTACAGCACAGGAACAAGTTTCAAATGAAAGAACAAAAAAGAAAATCATTAATTTGTAAACTAAATCACATGTGCGTCGCTCGCTCCATTAGGAATACAGGAAAACTGAAAAGTGATATATCTCACTGTACAGCACAAGAACAAGTTTCTAACGAAAGAACAGAAAAGCACAGCACTACTTTTAAACGGAATCACCTGTGTCTTGCTCGCTCAATTAGGAATACAGGAAAACTGAAAAGTGTTATCTCGCACTGTACGGCACAGAAACAAGATTCCATTGAAAGAATAGATACACAAAGCAAAACTTTGTAAACTAATTCACATATGTGTCGCCTGTTCAATTATTGTAACAGGAAAACAGAAAAGTGATATAACCCTAACCCTAACCCTAACCCTAACCCCCTAACCCTAACCCTAACCCTAACCCCTAACCCTAACCCTAACCCTAACCCTAACCCCTAACCCTAACCCTAACCCTAACCGTAACCCTAACCATATCCCTTACCCAGCCCTAACCTAACCCTAACCCTAACCCTAACCCTAACCCTAACCTTACAGGAACAAGTTTCCAAGGAAAGAATGTGAATGAAAAGCACTACTTTGTAAACTGAATCACATGTGTGTCACTCGCTCAGTTAGGAATACAGGAAAACCGAAAAGTGTTATCTCGCACTGTACGGCACAGAAACAAGTTTCCATCGAAAGAACAGAAACACCAAGCACAACTTTGTAAACTAAATCACATATGTGTCGCCCGTTCAATTATTACAACAAGAAAACTGAAAAGTGATATATCACACTGTACAGCACAGAAACAAGTTTCCAACCGAAGAACAGAAATCCAAAGCACTACTTTGTAAACTAAATCACATGTCTGTCGCTCGCTCAATTAGGAATACAGGGAAACAAAAAAGTGTTATCTCGCACTGTATGGCACAGAAACAAATTTCCAAAGAAATAACAGAAACGCAAAGCACAACTTTGTAAATTAAATGACATACGTTTCGCCTGTTCAATTATTACAACAGGAAAACTGAAAAGTGATATAACGCACTGTACAGCACAGAAACATGTTTCCATCGAAAGAACAGAAAAGCAAGGCACAACTTTGTAAACTAATTCACATACGTGTTGCCTGTTCAATTATTATAACAGGAAAACTGAAAAGTGATATAACGCACTGTACAGCACAGGAACAAGTTTCCATCGAAAGAACAGAAACGCAAAGCACAACTTTTTAAACTAATTCACATACGTGTCGCCTGTTCAATTATTATAACAGGAAAACTGAAAAGTGATATAACGCACTGTACAGCACAGAAACAAGTTTCCATCGAAAGAACAGAAACGCAAAGCACAACTTTGTAAACTAATTCACATACGTGTTGCCTGTTCAATTATTATAACAAGAAAACTGAAAAGTGATATAACGCACTGTACAGCACAGGAACAAGTTTCCATCGAAAGAACAGAAACGCAAAGCGCAACTCTGTAAACTAATTCACATACGTGTCGCCTGTTCAATTATTATAACAGGAAAACTGAAAAGTGATATATCACATTGTACAGCACAGGAACAAGTTTCATATGAAAGAACAAATAATAAAATCACTAATTTGTAAACTAAATCACATGTGCGTCGGTCGATCCATTAGGAATACAGGAAAACTGAAAAGTGATATATCTCACTGTACAGCACAAGAACAAGTTTCCAACAAAAGAACAGAAAAGCAAAGCACAACTTTGTAAACTAATTCACATATGTGTCGCCTGTTCAGTTATTATAACAGGAAAAATGAAAAGTGATATAACCCTAACCCTAACACTAACCCTAACCCCTAACCCTAATCCTAACTCTAACCCTAAACATAACCCCTAACCCTAACCCTAACCCTAACCCTAACCCTAACCTTAACCGTAACCCTAACCATATCCCTTACCCAGCCCTAACCTAACCCTAACCCTAACCCTAACCTTACAGGAACAAGTTTCCAAGGAAAGAACGTGAATGAAAAGCACTACTTTGTAAACTGAATCACATGTGTGTCACTCGCTCAATTAGGAATACAGGAAAACCGAAAAGTGTTATCTCGCACTGTACGGCACAGAAACAAGTTTCCATCGAAAGAACAGAAACGCAAAGCACAACTTTGTAAACTAAATCACATACGTGTCGCCCGTTCAATTATTACAACAAGAAAACTGAAAAGTGATATATCACACTGTACAGCACAGAAACAAGTTTCCAAACGAAGAACAGAAATCCAAAGCACTACTTTGTAAACTAAATCACATGTGTGTCGCTCGCTCAATTAGGAATACAGGGAAACCAAAAAGTGTTATCTCGCACTGTATGGCACAGAAACAAATTTCCAAAGAAATAACAGAAACGCAAAGCACAACTTTGTAAATTAAATGACATACGTTTCGCCTGTTCAATTATTATAACAGGAAAACTGAAAAGTGATATAACGCACTGTACAGCACGGAAACATGTTTCCATCGAAAGAACAGAAAAGCAAGGCACAACTTTGTAAACTAATTCACATACGTGTTTCCTGTTCAATTATTATAACAGGAAAAATGAAAAGTGATATAACGCACTGTACAGCACAGGAACAAGTTTCCATCGAAAGAACAGAAACGCAAAGCACAACTTTTTAAACTAATTCACATACGTGTCGCCTGCTCAATTATTATAACAGGAAAACTGAAAAGTGATATAACGCAGTGTACAGCACAGGAACAAGTTTCCATTGAAAGAACAGAAACGCAAAGCACAACTTTGTAAACTAATTCACATACGTGTCGCCTGTTCAATTATTATAACAGGAAAACTGAAAAGTGATATATCACATTGTACAGCACAGGAACAAGTTTCAAATGAAAGAACAAATAATAAAATCACTAATTTGTAAACTAAATCACATGTGTGTCGGTCCATCCATTAGGAATACAGGAAAACTGAAAAGTGATATATCTCACTGTACAGCACAAGAACAAGTTTCCAACGAAAGAACAGAAAAGCAAAGCACAACTTTGTAAACTAATTCACATATGTGTCGCCTGTTCAGTTATTATAACAGGAAAACTGAAAAGTGATATAACCCTAACCCTAACACTAACCCTAACCCCTAACCCTAATCCTAACCCTAACCCTAAACATAACCCCTAACCCTAACCCTAACCCTAACCTTAACCGTAACCCTAACCATATCCCTTATCCAGCCCTAACGTAACCCTAACCCTAACCCTAACCCTAACCTTACAGGAACAAGTTTCCAAGGAATGAACGTGAATGAAAAGCACTACTTTGTAAACTGAATCACATGTGTGTCACTCGCTCAATTAGGAATACAGGAAAACCGAAAAGTGTTATCTCGCACTGTATGGCACAGAAACAAGTTTCCATCGAAAGAACAGAAACGCAAAGCACAACTTTGTAAACTAAATCACATACGTGTCGCCCGTTCAATTATTACAACAGGAAAACTGAAAAGTGATATATCACACTGTACAGCACAGAAACAAGTTTCCAACCGAAGAACAGAAATCCAAAGCACTACTTTGTAAACTAAATCACATGTGTGTCGCTCGCTCAATTAGGAATACAGGGAAACCGAAAAGTGTTATCTCGCACTGTATGGCACAGAAACAAATTTCCAAAGAAAGAACAGAAACGCAAAGCACAACTTTGTAAATTAAATGACATACGTTTCGCCTGTTCAATTATTATAACAGGAAAACTGAAAAGTGATATAACGCACTGTACAGCACGGAAACATGTTTCCATCGAAAGAACAGAAAAGCAAGGCACAACTTTGTAAACTAATTCACATACGTGTCGCCTGTTCAATTATTATAACAGGAAAACTGAAAAGTGATTTAACGCACTGTACAGCACAGGAACAAGTTTCCATCGAAAGAACAGAAACGCAAAGCACAACTTTGTAAACTAATTCACATACGTGTCGCCTGTTCAATTATTATAACAGGAAAACTGAAAAGGGATATAATGCACGGTACAGCACAGGAACAAGTTTCCATCGAAAGAACAGAAACGCAAAGCACAACTTTGTAAACTAATTCACATACGTGTCGCCTGTTCAATTATTATAACAGGAAAACTGAAAAGTGATATAACGCACTGTACAGCACAGAAACAAGTTTCCATCGAAAGAACAGAAACGCAAAGCACAACTTTGTAAACTAATTCACATACGTGTCGCCTGTTCAATTATTATAACAAGAAAACTGAAAAGTGATATAACGCACTGTACAGCACAGGAACAAGTTTCCATCGAAAGAACAGAAACGCAAAGCACAACTTTGTAAACTGATTCACATACGTGTCGCCTGTTCAATTATTATAACAGGAAAACTGAAAAGTGATATATCACATTGTACAGCACAGGAACAAGTTTCAAATGAAAGAACAAATAATAAAATCACTAATTTGTAAACTAAATCACATGTGCGTCGGTCGATCCATTAGGAATACAAGAAAACTGAAAAGTGATATATCTCACTGTACAGCACAAGAACAAGTTTCCAACGAAAGAACAGAAAAGCAAAGCACAACTTTGTAAACTAATTCACATATGTGTCGCCTGTTCAGTTATTATAACAGGAAAAATGAAAAGTGATATAACCCTAACCCTAACACTAACCCTAACCCCTAACCCTAATCCTAACCCTAACCCTAACCCTAACCCTAACCCTAACCCTAACCCTAACCCTAACCTTAACCCTAACCATATCCCTTACCCAGCCCTAACCTAACCCTAACCCTAACCCTAACCCTAACCTTACAGGAACAAGTTTCCAAGGAAAGAACGTGAATGAAAAGCACTACTTTGTAAACTGAATCACATGTGTGTCACTCGCTCAATTAGGAATACAGGAAAACCAAAAAGTGTTATCTCACACTGTACGGCACAGAAACAAGTTTCCATCGAAAGAACAGAAACGCAAAGCACAACTTTGTAAACTAAATCACATACGTGTCGCCCGTTCAATTATTACAACAGGAAAACTGAAAAGTGATATATCACACTGTACAGCACAGAAACAAGTTTCCAACCGAAGAACAGAAATCCAAAGCACTACTTTGTGAACTAAATCACATGTATGTCGCTCGCTCAATTAGGAATACAGGGAAACCGAAAAGTGTTATTTCGCACTGTATGGCACAGAAACAAATTTCCAAAGAAATAACAGAAACGCAAAGCACAACTTTGTAAATTAAATGACATACGTTTCGCCTGTTCAATTATTATAACAGGAAAACTGAAAAGTGATATAACGCACTGTACAGCACGGAAACATGTTTCCATCGAAAGAACAGAAAAGCAAGGCACAACTTTGTAAACTAATTCACATACGTGTCGCCTGTTCAATTATTATAACAGGAAAACTGAAAAGTGATTTAACGCACTGTACAGCACAGGAACAAGTTTCCATCGAAAGAACAGAAACGCAAAGCACAACTTTTTAAACTAATTCACATACGTGTCGCCTGTTCAATTATTATAACAGGAAAACTGAAAAATGATATAACGAACTGTACAGCACAGGAACAAGTTTCCATCGAAAGAACAGAAACGCATAACACAACTTTTTAAACTAATTCACATACGTGTCGCCTGTTCAATTTTTATAACAGGAAAACTGAAAAGTGATATAACGCACTGTACAGCACAGAAACAAGTTTCCATCGAAAGAAAAGAAACGCAAAGCACAACTTTGTAAACTAATTCACATACGTGTCGCCTGTTCAATTATTATAACAAAAAAACTGAAAAGTGATATAACGCACTGTACAGCACAGGAACAAGTTTCCATCGAAAGAACAGAAACGCAAAGCACAACTTTGTAAACTAATTCACATATGTGTCGCCTGTTCAGTTATTATAACAGGAAAACTGAAAAGTGATAAAACCCTAACCCTAACACTAACCCTAACCCCTAACCCTAATCCTAACCCTAACCCTAAACATAACCCCTAACCCTAACCCTAACCCTAACCCTAACATTAACCGTAACCCTAACCATATCCCTTACCCAGCCCTAACCTAACCCTAAACCTAACCCTAACCCTAACCTTACAGGAACAAGTTTCCAAGGAAAGAACGTGAATGAAAAGCACTACTTTGTAAACTGAATCACATGTGTGTCACTCGCTCAATTAGGAATACAGGAAAACCGAAAAGTGTTAACTCGCACTGTAAGGCACAGAAACAAGTTTCCATCGAAAGAACAGAAACGCAAAGCGCAACTTTGTAAACTAAATCACATACGTGTCGCCCGTTCAATTATTACAACAGGAAAACTGAAAAGTGATATATCACACTGTACAGCACAGAAACAAGTTTCCAACCGAAGAACAGAAATCCAAAGCACTACTTTGTAAACTAAATCACATGTGTGTCGCTCGCTCAATTAGGAATACAGGGAAACCGAAAAGTGTTATCTCGCACTGTATGGCACAGAAACAAATTTCCAAAGAAATAACAGAAACGCAAAGCACAACTTTGTAAACTAATTCACATACATGTCGCCTGTTCAATTATTATAACAAAAAAACTGAAAAGTGATATAACGCACTGTACAGCACAGGAACAAGTTTTCATCGAAAGAACAGAAACGCAAAGCACAACTTTGTAAACTAATTCACATACGTGTCGCCTGTTCAATTATTATAACAGGAAAACTGAAAAGTGATATATCACATTGTACAGCACAGGAACAAGTTTTAAATCAAAAAACAAATAATAAAATCACTAATTTGTAAACTAAATCACATGTGCGTCGGTCGATCCATTAGGAATACAGGAAAACTGAAAAGTGATATATCTCACTGTACAGCACAAGAGCAAGTTTCCAACGAAAGAACAAAAAAGCAAAGCACAACTTTGTAAACTAATTCACATATGTGTCGCCTGTTCAGTTATTATAACAGGAAAACTGAAAAGTGATATAACCCTAACCCTAACACTAACCCTAACCCCTAACCCTAATCCTAACCCTAACCCGAAACATAACCACTAACCCTAACCCTAACCCTAACCCTAACCCTAACCTTAACCCTAACCATATCCCTTACCCAGCCCTAACCTAACCCTAACCCTAACCCTAACCCTAACCTTACAGGAACAAGTTTCCAAGGAAAGAAAGTGAATGAAAAGCACTACTTTGTAAACTGAATCACATGTGTGTCACTCGCTCAATTAGGAATACAGGAAAACCGAAAAGTGTTATCTCGCACTGTACGGCACAGAAACAAGTTTCCATCGAAAGAACAGAAACGCAAAGCACAACTTTGTAAACTAAATCACATACGTGTCGCCTGTTCAATCATTACAACAGGAAAACTGAAAAGTGATATATCACACTGTACAGCACAGAAACAAGTTTCCAACCGAAGAACAGAAATCCAAAGCACTACTTTGTAAACTAAATCACATGTGTGTCGCTCGCTCAATTAGGAATACAGGGAAACCGAAAAGTGTTATCTCGCACTGTATGGCACCGAAACAAATTTCCAAAGAAATAACAGAAACGCAAAGCACAACTTTGTAAATTAAATGACATACGTTTCGCCTATTCAATTATTATAACAGGAAAACTGAAAAGTGATATAACGCACTGTACAGCACAGAAACATGTTTCCATCGAAAGAACAGAAAAGCAAGGAAAACTTTGTAAACTAATTCACATACGTGTCGCCTGTTCATTTATTATAACAGGAAAACTGAAAAGTGATTTAACGCACTGTACAGCACAGGAACAAGTTTCCATCGAAAGAACAGAAACGCAAAGCACAACTTTTTAAACTAATTCACATACGTGTCGCCTGTTCAATTATTATAACAGGAAAACTGAAAAGTGATATAACGAACTGTACAGCACAGGAACAAGTTTCCATCGAAAGAACAGAAACGCATAACACAACTTTTTAAACTAATTCACATACGTGTCGCCTGTTCAATTATTATAACAGGAAAACTGAAAAGTGATATAACGCACTGTACAGCACAGAAACAAGTTTCCATCGAAAGAAAAGAAACGCAAAGCACAACTTTGTAAACTAATTCACATACGTGTCGCCTGTTCAATTATTATAACAAAAAAACTGAAAAGTGATATAACGCACTGTACAGCACAGGAACAAGTTTCCATCGAAAGAACAGAAACGCAAAGCACAACTTTGTAAACTAATTCACATATGTGTCGCCTGTTCAGTTATTATAACAGGAAAACTGAAAAGTGATAAAACCCTAACCCTAACACTAACCCTAACCCCTAACCCTAATCCTAACCCTAACCCTAAACATAACCCCTAACCCTAACCCTAACCTTAACCGTAACCCTAACCATATCCCTTACCCAGCCCTAACCTAACCCTAAACCTAACCCTAACCCTAACCTTACAGGAACAAGTTTCCAAGGAAAGAACGTGAGTGAAAAGCACTACTTTGTAAACTGAATCACATGTGTGTCACTCGCTCAATTAGGAATACAGGAAAACCGAAAAGTGTTAACTCGCACTGTACGGCACAGAAACAAGTTTCCATCGAAAGAACAGAAACGCAAAGCGCAACTTTGTAAACTAAATCACATACGTGTCGCCCGTTCAATTATTACAACAGGAAAACTGAAAAGTGATATATCACACTGTACAGCACAGAAACAAGTTTCCAACCGAAGAACAGAAATCCAAAGCACTACTTTGTAAACTAAATCACATGTGTGTCGTTCGCTCAATTAGGAATACAGGGAAACCGAAAAGTGTTATCTCGCACTGTATGGCACAGAAACAAATTTCCAAAGAAATAACAGAAACGCAAAGCACAACTTTGTAAACTAATTCACATACATGTCGCCTGTTCAATTATTATAACAAAAAAACGGAAAAGTGATATAACGCACTGTACAGCACAGGAACAAGTTTTCATCGAAAGAACAGAAACGCAAAGCACAACTTTGTAAACTAATTCACATACGTGTCGCCTGTTCAATTATTATAACAGGAAAACTGAAAAGTGATATATCACATTGTACAGCACAGGAACAAGTTTCAAATGAAAGAACAAATAATAAAATCACTAATTTGTAAACTAAATCACATGTGCGTCGGTCGATCCATTAGGAATACAGGAAAACTGAAAAGTGATATATCTCACTGTACAGCACAAGAACAAGTTTCCAACGAAAGAACAGAAAAGCAAAGCACAACTTTGTAAACTAATTCACATATGTGTCTCCTGTTCAGTTATTATAACAGGAAAACTGAAAAGTGACATATGACATTGTAAAGCACAGGAACAAGTTTCAAATGAAAGAACAAAAAGAAAATCATTAATTTGTAAATTAAATCACATGTGCGTCGCTCGCTCCATTAGGAATACAGGAAAACTAAAAAGTGATAGATCTCACAGTACAGCAGAAGAACAAGTTTCCAACGAAAGAACAGAAAAGCAAAGCACTAATTTTAAACGGAATCACCTGTGTGTCGCTCGCTCAATTAGGAATACAGGAAAACTGAAAAGTGTTATCTCGCACTGTACAGACCAGGAACAAGTTTCCATCAAAAGAACAGAAATGCAAAGCAGAACTTTGTAAACTAATTCACATACGTGTCGCCTGTTCAATTATTATAACAGGAAACCTGAAAAGTGATATATCACATTGTACAGCACCGGAACAAGTTTCAAATGAAAGAACAAATACTAAAATCACTAATTTGTAAACTAAATCACATGTGCGTCGCTTGCTCCATTAGGAATACAGGAAAACTGAAAAGTGATATATCTCACTGTACAGCACAAGAACAAGTTTCCAACGAAAGAACAGAAAAGCAAAGCACTACTTTGTAAACTAATTCACATATGTGTGGCCTGTTCAATTATTATAACAGGAAAAATAAAAAGTGATATAACCCTAACCCTAACCCTAACCCTAACCCCCTAACCCTAACCCTAACACTAAACCTAACAATAACCCTAACCCCTACCCCTAACCCTAACCCTAACCCTAACCCTAACCCCTAACCCTAACCCTAACCCTAAGTATAACCGTAACCCTAACCATATCACTTATGAAGCCCTAACCTAACCCTAACCCTAACCCTAACCCTAACCGTAACCCCTAACCCTAACATTAACCCTAACTTGTTCCTAACAAGAACAAGTTTCCAAGGAAAGAACATAAATGAAAAGCACTACTTTGTAAACTGAATCACATGTGTGTCACTCGCTCAATTAGGAATACAGGAAAACCGAAAAGTGTTATCTCGCACTGTACAGCACAGAAACAAGTTTCCATCGAAAGAACAGAAACGCAAAGCACAACTTTGTAAACTAAATCACATACGTGTCGCCCGTTCAATTATTACAACAGGAAAACTGAAAAGTGATATATCACACTGTACAGCACAGAAACAAGTTTCCAACCGAAGAGCAGAAATCCAAAGCACTACTTTGTAAACTAAATCACATGTATGTCGCTTGCTCAATTAGGAATACAGGGAAACCGAAAAGTGTTATCTCGCACTGTATGGCACAGAAACAAGTTTCCATCGAAAGAACAGAAAAGCAAAGCACAACTTTGTAAACTAATTCACATACGTGTTGCCTGTTCAATTATTATACCAAAAAAACTGAAAAGTGATATAACGCACTGTACAGCACAGGAACAAGTTTCCATCGAAAGAACAGAAACGCAAAACACAACTTTGTAAACTAATTCACATACGTGTCGCCTGTTCAATTATTATAACAGGAAAACTGAAAAGTGATATATCACACTGTACAGCACAGAAACAAGTTTCCAACCGAAGAACAGAAATCCAAAGCACTACTTTGTAAACTAAATCACATGTATGTCATTCGCTCAATTAGGAATACAGGGAAACTGAAAAGTGTTATCTCGCACTGTATGGCACAGAAACAAATTTCCAAAGAAAGAACAGAAACGCAAAGCACAACTTTGTAAATTAAATGACATACGTGTCGCCTGTTCAATTATTATAACAGGAAAACTGAAAAGTGATATAACGCACTGTACAGCACAGAAACAAGTTTCCATCGAAAGAACAGAAACGCAAAGCACAACTTTGTAAACTAAATGACATACGTTTCGCCTGTCCAATTATTAAAGCAGGAAAACTGAAAAGTGATATATGACATTGTACAGCACAGGAACAAGTTTCAAATGAAAGAACAAAAAAGAAAATCATTAATTTGTAAACTAAATCACATGTGCGTCGCTCGCTCCATTAGGAATACAGGAAAACTGAAAAGTGATATATCTCACTGTACAGCACAAGAACAAGTTTCCAACGAAAGAACAGAAAAGCAAAGCACTACTTTAAACGGAATCACCTGTGTGTTGCTCGCTCAATTAGGAATACAGGAAAACTGAAAAGTGTTATCTCGCACTGTACGGCACAGAAACAAGATTCCATTGAAAGAATAGATACACAAAGCAAAACTTTGTAAACTAATTCACATATGTGTCGCCTGTTCAATTATTATAACAGGAAAACTGAAAAGTGATATAACCCTAACCCTAACCCTAACCCTAAGCCCCTAACCCTAACCCCTAACCCTAACCCTAACACCTAACCCTAACCCTAACCCTAACCCTAACCCCTAACCCTAACCCTAACCCTAACCCCTAACCCTAACCCTAACCCTAACCCTAACCCCTAACCCTAACACTAACGCTAACCGTAACCCTAACCATATCCCTTACCCAGCCCTAACCTAACCCTAACCCTAACCCTAACCCTAATCCTAACTTATTCCTAACAGGAACAAGTTTCCAAGGAAAGAACGTAAATGAAAAGCACGACTTTGTAAACTGAATCACATGTGTGTCACTCGCTCAATTAGGAATACAGGAACACCGAAAAGTGATATATCACACTGTACAGCACAGAAACAAGTTTTCATCGAAAGAACGGAAAAGCAAAGCACAACTTTGTAAACTAAATCACATACGTGTCACCCATTCAATTATTACAACAGTAAAACTGAAAAGTGATATAACGCACTGTACAGCACAGGAACAAGTTTCCAACCGAAGAATAGAAATCCAAAGCAGTACTTTGTAAACTAAATCACATGTATGTCGCTCGCTCAATTAGGAATACAGGGAAACCGAAAAGTGTTATCTCGCACTGTATGGCACAGAAACAAATTTCCAAAGAAAGAACAGAAACGCAAAGCACAACTTTGTAAATTAAATGACATACGTGTCGCCTGTTTAATTATTATAACAGGAAAACTTAAAAGTGATATAACGCACTGTACAGCACAGGAACAAGTTTCCATCGAAAGAACAGAAACGCAAAGCACAACTTTGTAAATTAAATGACATACGTGTCGCCTGTTCAATTATTATAACAGGAAAACTGAAAAGTGATATAACGCACTGTACAGCACAGGAACAAGTTTCCATCGAAAGAACAGAAACGCAAAGCACAACTTTGTAAACTAATTCATATACGTGTCGCCTGTTCAATTATTATAACAGGAAAACTTAAAAGTGATATAACGCACTGTACAGCACAGGAAAAAGTTTCCATCGAAAGACAGGAACGCAAAGCACAAATTTGTAAATTAATTCACATACGTGTCGCCTGTTCAATTATTATAACAGGAAAACTGAATAGTGATATAACGCACTGTACAGCACAGAAACAAGTTTCCATCGAAAGAACAGAAACGCAAAGCACAACTTTGTAAACTAATTCACATACGTGTCGCCTGTTCAATTATTATAACAGGAAAACTGAAAAGTGATATATCACACTGTACAGCACAGAAACAAGTTTCCAACCGAAGAACAGAAATCCAAAGCACTACTTTGTAAACTAAATCACATGTATGTCATTCGCTCAATTAGGAATACAGGGAAACCGAAAAGTGTTATCTCGCACTGTATGGCACAGAAACAAATTTCCAAAGAAAGAACAGAAACGCAAAGCACAACTTTGTAAATTAAATGACATACGTGTCGCCTGTTCAATTATTATAGCAGGAAAACTTAAAAGTGATATAACGCACTGTACAGCACAGGAACAAGTTTCCATCGAAAGAACAGAAACGCAAAGAACAACTTTGTAAACTAATTCACATACGTGTCGCCTGTTCAATTATTATAACAGGAAAACTGAAAAGTGATATAACGCACTGTACAGCACAGAAACAAGTTTCCATCGAAAGAACAGAAACGCAAAGCACAACTTTGTAAACTAAATGACATACGTTTTGCCTGTCCAATTATTAAAGCAGGAAAACTGAAAAGTGATATATGACATTGTACAGCACAGGAACAAGTTTCAAATGAAAGAACAAAAAAGAAAATCATTAATTTGTAAACTAAATCACATGTGCGTCGCTCGCTCCATTAGGAATACAGGAAAACTGAAAAGTGATATATCTCACTGTACAGCACAAGAACAAGTTTCCAACGAAAGAACAGAAAAGCAAAGCACTACTTTAAACGGAATCACCTGTGTGTTGCTCGCTCAATTAGGAATACAGGAAAACTGAAAAGTGTTATCTCGCACTGTACAGCACAGAAACAAGATTCCATTGAAAGAATAGATACACAAAGCAAAACTTTGTAAACTAATTCACATATGTGTCGCCTGTTCAATTATTATAACAGGAAAACTGAAAAGTGATATAACCCTAACCCTAACCCTAACCCTAAGCCCCTAACCCTAACCCCTAACCCTAACCCTAACACCTAACCCTAACCCTAACCCTAACCCTAACCCCTAACCCTAACCCTAACCCTAACCCTAACCCCTAACCCTAACCCTAACCCTAACCCTAACCCCTAACCCTAACCCTAACGCTAACCGTAACCCTAACCATATCCCTTACCCAGCCCTAACCTAACCCTAACCCTAACCCTAACCCTAACCTTAACCCTAACTTGTTCCTAACAGGAACAAGTATCCAAGGAAAGAACATAAATGAAAAGCACTACTTTGTAAACTGAATCACATGTGTGTCACTCGCTCAATTAGGAATACAGGAAAACCGAAAAGTGTTATCTCGCACTGTACAGCACAGAAACAAGTTTCCATCGAAAGAACAGAAAGGCCAAGCACAACTTTGTAAACTAAATCACATACGTGTCGCCCGTTCAATTATTACAACAGGAAAACTGAAAAGTGATCTATCACACTGTACAGCACAGAAACAAGTTTCCAACCGAAGAACAGAAATCCAAAGCACTTCTTTGTAAACTAAATCACATGTATGTCGTTCGCTCAATTAGGAATACAGGGAAACCAAAAAGTGTTATCTCGCACTGTATGGCACAGAAACAAATTTCCAAAGAAAGAACAGAAACGCAAAGCACAACTGTGTAAATTAAATGACATACGTGTCGCCTGTTCAATTATTATAACAGGAAAACTTAAAAGTGATATAACGCACTGTACAGCACAGGAACAAGTTTCCATCGAAAGAACAGAAACGCAAAGAACAACTTTGTAAACTAATTCACATACGTGTCGCCTGTTCAATTATTATAACAGGAAAACTGAAAAGTGATATAACGCACTGTACAGCACAGAAACAAGTTTCCATCGAAAGAACAGAAACGCAAAGCACAACTTTGTAAACTAATTCACATACGTGTCGCCTGTTCAATTATTATACCAAAAAAACTGAAAAGTGATATAACGCACTGTACAGCACAGGAACAAGTTTCCATCGAAAGAACAGAAACGCAAAACACAACTTTGTAAACTAATTCACATACGTGTCGCCTGTTCAATTATTATAACAGGAAAACTGAAAAGTGATATATCACATTGTACAGCACAGAAACAAGTTTCCATCGAAAGAACAGAAACGCAAAGCACAACTTTGTAAATTAAATGACATACGTTTCGCCTGTCCAATTATTAAAGCAGGAAAACTGAAAAGTGATATATGACATTGTACAGCACAGGAACAAGTTTCAAATGAAAGAACAAAAAAGAAAATCATTAATTTGTAAACTAAATCACATGTGCGTCGCTCGCTCCATTAGGAATACAGGAAAACTGAAAAGTGATATATCTCACTGTACAGCACAAGAACAAGTTTCCAAAGAAAGAACAGAAAAGCAAAGCACTACTTTAAACGGAATCACCTGTGTGTCGCTCGCTCAATTAGGAATACAGGAAAACTGAAAAGTTTTATCTCGCACTGTATGGCACAGAAACAAGATTCCATTGAAAGAATAGATACACAAAGCAAAACTTTGTAAACTAATTCACATATGTGTCGCTTGTTCAATTATTATAACAGGAAAACTGAAAAGTGATATAACCCTAACCCTAACCCTAACCCTAAGCCCCTAACCCTAACCCCTAACCCTAACCCTAACACCTAACCCTAACCCTAACCCTAACCCTAACCCCTAACCCTAACCCTAACCCTAACCCCTAACCCTAACCCCTAACCCTAACCCTAACGCTAACCGTAACCCTAACTATATCCCTAACCCAGCCCTAACCTAACCCTAACCCTAACCCTAACCCTAATCCAAACTTGTTCCTAACAGGAACAAGTTTCCAAGGAAAGAACGTAAATGAAAAGCACTAGTTTGTAAACTGAATCACATGTGTGTCACTCGCTCAATTAGGAATACAGGAAAACCGAAAAGTGATATATCACACTGTACAGCACAGAAACAAGTTTTCATCGAAAGAACAGAAAAGCAAAGCACAACTTTGTAAACTAAATCACATACGTGTCACCCGTTCAATTATTACAACAGTAAAACTGAAAAGTGATATAACGCACTGTACAGCACAGGAACAATTTTCCAACCGAAGAATAGAAATCCAAAGCAGTACTTTGTAAACTAAATCACATGTATGTCGCTCGCTCAATTAGGAATACAGGGAAACCGAAAAGTGTTATCTCGCACTGTATGGCACAGAAACAAATTTCCAAAGAAAGAACAGAAACGCAAAGCACAACTTTGTAAATTAAATGACATACGTGTCGCCTGTTTAATTATTATAACAGGAAAACTGAAAAGTGATATAACGCACTGTACAGCACAGGAACAAGTTTCCAGCGAAAGAACAGAAACGCAAAGCACAACTTTGTAAACTAATTCATATACGTGTCGCCTGTTCAATTATTATAACAGGAAAACTGAAAAGTGATAAAACGCACTGTACAGCACAGAAACAAGTTTCCATCGAAAGAACAGAAACGCGAAGCACAACTTTGTAAACTAATTCACATACGTGTCGCCTGTTCAATTATTATAACAGGAAAACTGAAAAGTGACATAACGCACTGTACAGCACAGAAACAAGTTTCCATGGAAAGAACAGAAACGCGAAGCACAACTTTGTAAACTAATTCACATACGTGTCGCCTGTTCAATTATTATAACAGGAAAACTGAAAAGTGATATAACGCACTGTACAGAACAGAAACATGTTTCCATCGAAAGAACAGAAAGGCCAAGCACAACTTTGTAAACTAAATCACATACGTGTCGCCCGTTCAATTATTACAACAGGAAAACTGAAAAGTGATCTATCACACTGTACAGCACAGAAACAAGTTTCCAACCGAAGAACAGAAATCCAAAGCACTACTTTGTAAACTAAATCACATGTATGTCGTTCGCTCAATTAGGAATACAGGGAAACCGAAAAGTGTTATCTCGCACTGAATGGCACAGAAACAAATTTCCAAAAAAAGAACAGAAACGCAAAGCACAACTTTGTAAATTAAATGACATACGTGTCGCCTGTTCAATTATTATAACAGGAAAACTTAAAAGTGATATAACGCACTGTACAGCACAGGAACAAGTTTCCATCGAAAGAACAGAAACGCAAAGAACAACTTTGTAAACTAATTCACATACGTGTCGCCTGTTCAATTATTATAACAGGAAAACTGAAAAGTGATATAACGCACTGTACAGCACAGAAACAAGTTTCCATCGAAAGAACAGAAACGCAAAGCACAACTTTGTAAACTAATTCACATACGTGTCGCCTGTTCAATTATTATAACAGGAAAACTGAAAAGTGATATATCACATTGTACAGCACAGAAACAAGTTTCCATCGAAAGAACAGAAACGCAAAGCACAACTTTGTAAATTAAATGACATACGTTTCGCCTGTCGAATTATTATAGCAGGAAAACTGAAAAGTGATATATGACATTGTACAGCACAGGAACAAGTTTCAAATGAAAGAAAAAAAAAGAAAATCATTAATTTGTAAACTAAATCACATGTGCGTTGCTCGCTCCATTAGGAATACAGGAAAACTGAAAAGTGATATATCTCACTGTACAGCACAAGAACAAGTTTCCAACGAAAGAACAGAAAAGCAAAGCACTACTTTAAACGGAATCACCTGTGTGTCGCTCGCTCAATTAGGAATACAGGAAAACTGAAAAGTGTTATCTCGCACTGTACGGCACAGAAACAAGATTCCATTGAAAGAATAGATACACAAAGCAAACCTTTGTAAACTAATTCACATATGTGTCGCCTGTTCAATTATTATAACAGGAAAACTGAAAAGTGATATAACCCTAAACCTAACCCTAACCCTAAGCCGCTAACCCTAACCCCTAACCCTAACCCTAACACCTAACCCTAACCCTAACCCTAACCCTAACCCCTAACCCTAACCCTAACCCCAAACCCTAACCCTAACCCTAACACTAACCCTAACGCTAACCGTAACCCTAACCATATCCCTTACCCAGCCCTAACCTAACCCTAACCCTAACCCTAACCCTAACCTTAACCCTAACTTGTTCCTAACAGGAACAAGTATCCAAGGAAAGAACATAAATGAAAAGCACTACTTTGTAAACTGAATCACATGTGTGTCACTCGCTCAATTAGGAATACAGGAAAACCGAAAAGTGTTATCTCGCACTGTACAGCACAGAAACAAGTTTCCATCGAAAGAACAGAAAGGCCAAGCACAACTTTGTAAACTAAATCACATACGTGTCGCCCGTTCAATTATTACAACAGGAAAACTGAAAAGTGATCTATCACACTGTACAGCACAGAAACAAGTTTCCAACCGAAGAACAGAAATCCAAAGCACTTCTTTGTAAACTAAATCACATGTATGTCGTTCGCTCAATTAGGAATACAGGGAAACCAAAAAGTGTTATCTCGCACTGTATGGCACAGAAACAAATTTCCAAAGAAAGAACAGAAACGCAAAGCACAACTGTGTAAATTAAATGACATACGTGTCGCCTGTTCAATTATTATAACAGGAAAACTTAAAAGTGATATAACGCACTGTACAGCACAGGAACAAGTTTCCATCGAAAGAACAGAAACGCAAAGAACAACTTTGTAAACTAATTCACATACGTGTCGCCTGTTCAATTATTATAACAGGAAAACTGAAAAGTGATATAACGCACTGTACAGCACAGAAACAAGTTTCCATCGAAAGAACAGAAACGCAAAGCACAACTTTGTAAACTAATTCACATACGTGTCGCCTGTTCAATTATTATACCAAAAAAACTGAAAAGTGATATAACGCACTGTACAGCACAGGAACAAGTTTCCATCGAAAGAACAGAAACGCAAAACACAACTTTGTAAACTAATTCACATACGTGTCGCCTGTTCAATTATTATAACAGGAAAACTGAAAAGTGATATATCACATTGTACAGCACAGAAACAAGTTTCCATCGAAAGAACAGAAACGCAAAGCACAACTTTGTAAATTAAATGACATACGTTTCGCCTGTCGAATTATTATAGCAGGAAAACTGAAAAGTGATATATGACATTGTACAGCAGAGGAACAAGTTTCAAATGAAAGAACAATAAAGAAAATCATTAATTTGTAAACTAAATCACATGTGCGTCGCTCGCTCCATTAGGAATACAGGAAAACTGAAAAGTGATATATCTCACTGTACAGCACAAGAACAAGTTTCCAACGAAAGAACAGAAAAGCAAAGCACTACTTTAAACGGAATCACCTGTGTGTCGCTCGCTCAATTAGGAATACAGGAAAACTGAAAAGTGTTATTTCGCACTGTACGGCACAGAAACAAGATTCCGTTGAAAGAATAGATACACAAAGCAAAACTTTGTAAACTAATTCACATATGTGTCGCCTGTTCAATTATTATAACAGGAAAACTGAAAAGTGATATAACCCTAACCCTAACCCTAACCCTAAGCCCCTAACCCTAACCCGTAACCCTAACCCTAACACCTAACCCTAACCCTAACCCTAACCTTAACCCTAACCCTAACCCCTAACACTAACCCTAACGCTAACCGTAACCCTAACCATATCCCTTACCCAGCCCTAACCTAACCCTAACCCTAACCCTAACCTGGAACAAGTTTCCAAGGAAAGAACATAAATGAAAAGCACTACTTTGTAAACTGAATCACATGTGTGTCACTCGCTCAATTAGGAATACAGGAAAACCGAAAAGTGTTATCTCGCACTGTACGGCACAGAAACAAGTTTCCATCGAAAGAACAGAAAGGCCAAGCACAAGTTTGTAAACTAAATCACATACGTGTCGCCCGTTCAATTATTACAACAGGAAAACTGAAAAGTGATATATCACACTGTACAGCACAGAAACAAGTTTCCAACCGAAGAACAGAAATCCAAAGCACTACTTTGTAAACTAAATCACATGTATGTCGTTCGCTCAATTAGGAATACAGGGAAACCAAAAAGTGTTATCTCGCACTGTATGGCACAGAAACAAATTTCCAAAGAAAGAACAGAAACGCAAAGCACAACTTTGTAAATTAAATGACATACGTGTCCCTGTTCAATTATTATAACAGGAAAACTTAAAAGTGATATAACACACTGTACAGCACAGGAACAAGTTTCCATCGAAAGAACAGAAACGCAAAGCACAACTTTGTAAACTAATTCACATACGTGTCGCCTGTTCAATTATTATAACAGGAAAACTGAAAAGTGATATAACGCACTGTACAGCACAGAAACATGTTTCCATCGAAAGAACAGAAACGCAAAGCACAACTTTGTAAACTAATTCACATACGTGTCTCCTGTTTAATTATTATAACAGGAAAACTGAAAAGTGATATAACGCACTGTACAGCACAGAAACAAGTTTCCATCGAAAGAACAGAAACGCAAAGCACAAGTTTGTAAATTAAATGACATACGTTTCGCCTGTTCAATTATTATAACAGGAAAACTGAAAAGTGATATATGACATTGTACAGCACAGGAACAAGTTTCAAATGAAAGAACAAAAAAGAAAATCATTAATTTGTAAACTAAATCACATGTGCGTCGCTCGCTCCATTAGGAATACAGGAAAACTGAAAAGTGATATATCTCACTGTACAGCACAAGAACAAGTTTCCAACGAAAGAACAGAAAAGCAAAGCACTACTTTTAAACGGAATCACCTGTGTGTCGCTCGCTCAATTAGGAATACAGGAAAACTGAAAAGTGTTATCTCGCACTGTACGGCACACAAACAAGATTCCATTGAAAGAATAGATACACAAAGCAAAACTTTGTAAACTAATTCACATATGTGTCGCCTGTTCAATTATTATAACAGGAAAACTGAAAAGTGATATAACCCTAACCCTAACCCTAACCCTAACCCTAACCCCTAACCCTAACCCCTAACCCTAACCTTAACACCTAACCCTAACCCTAACCCTAACCCCTAACCCTAACCCTAACCCTAACCCTAACCCCTAACCCTAACCCTAACCCTAACCCTAACCCCTAATCCTAACCCTAACCCTAACCCTAACCCCTAACCCTAACCCTAACCCTAACCTTAACCCTAACTTGTTCCTCACAGGAATAAGTTTCTAAGGAAAGAACATAAATGAAAAGCACTACTTTGTAAACTGAATCACATGTGTGTCACTCGCTCAATTAGGAATACAGGAAAACCGTAAAGTTTTATCTCGCACTGTACGGCACAGAAACAAGTTTACATCGAAAGAACAGAAAGGCCAAGCACAACTTTGTAAACTAAATCACATACGTGTTGCCCGTTCAATTATTACAACAGGAAAACTGAAAAGTGATATATCACACTGTACAGCAGAGAAACAAGTTTCCAACCGAAGAACAGAAATCAAAAGCACTACTTTGTAAACTAAATCACATGTATGTCGTTCGTTCACTTAGGAATACAGGGAAACCGAAAAGTGTTATCTCGCACTGTGTGGCACAGAAACAAATTTCCAAAGAAAGAACAGAAACGCAAAGCACAACTTTGTAAATTAAATGACATACGTGTCGCCTGTTCAATTATTATAACAGGAAAACTTAAAAGTGATATAACGCACTGTACAGCACAGGAACAAGTTTCCATCGAAAGAACAGAAACGCAAAGCACAACTTTGTAAACTAATTCACATACGTGTCGCCTGTTCAATTATTATAACAGGAAAACTGAAAAGTGATATAACGCACTGTACAGCACAGGAAAATGTTTCCATCGAAAGAACAGAAACGCAAAGCACAACTTTGTAAACGAATTCACATACGTGTCGCCTGTTCAAGTATTATAACAGGAAAACTGAAAAGTGATATATGACATTGTACAGCACAGGAACAAGTTTCAAATGAAAGAACAAAAAAGAAAATCATTAGTTTGTAAACTAAATCACATGTGCGTCGCTCGCTCCATTAGGAATACAGGAAAACTGAAAAGTGATATATCTCACTGTACAGCACAAGAACAAGTTTCCAACGAAAGAACAGAAAAGCAAAGCACTACTTTTAAACGGAATCACCTGTGTGTCGCTCGCTCAATTAGGAATACAGGAAAACTGAAAAGTGTTATCTCGCACTGTACGGCACACAAACAAGATTCCATTGAAAGAATAGATACACAAAGCAAAACTTTGTAAACTAATTCACATATGTGTCGCCTGTTCAATTATTATAACAGGAAAACTGAAAAGTGATATAACCCTAACCCTAACCCTAACCCTAACCCTAAGCCCCTAACCCTAACCCCTAACCCTAACCCTAACACCTAACCCTAACCCTAACCCTAACCCTAACCCCTAACCCTAACCCTAACCCTAACCCTAACCCTAACCCCTAACCCTAACCCTAACCCTAACCCTAACCCCTAACCCTAACCCTAACCCTAACCCTAACCCTAACCCTAACCCCTAACCCTAACCCTAACCCTAACCTTAACCCTAACTTGTTCCTCACAGGAATAAGTTTCTAAGGAAAGAACATAAATGAAAAGCACTACTTTGTAAACTGAATCACATGTGTGTCACTCGCTCAATTAGGAATACAGGAAAACCGAAAAGTTTTATCTCGCACTGTACGGCACAGAAACAAGTTTCCATCGAAAGAACAGAAAGGCCAAGCACAACTTTGTAAACTAAATCACATACGTGTCGCCCGTTCAATTATTACAACAGGAAAACTGAAAAGTGATATATCACACTGTACAGCACAGAAACAAGTTTCCAACCGAAGAACAGAATTCAAAAGCACTACTTTGTAAACTAAATCACATGTATGTCGTTCGTTCACTTAGGAATACAGGGAAACCGAAAAGTGTTATCTCGCACTGTGTGGCACAGAAACAAATTTCCAAAGAAATAACAGAAACGCAAAGCACAACTTTGTAAATTAAATGACATACGTGTCGCCTGTTCAATTATTATAACAGGAAAACTTAAAAGTGATATAACGCACTGTACAGCACAGGAACAAGTTTCCATCGAAAGAACAGAAACGCAAAGCACAACTTTGTAAACTAATTCACATACGTGTCGCCTGTTCAATTATTATAACAGGAAAACTGAAAAGTGATATAACGCACTGTACAGCACAGGAAAATGTTTCCATCGAAAGAACAGAAACGCAAAGCACAACTTTGTAAACGAATTCACATACGTGTCGCCTGTTCAAGTATTATAACAGGAAAACTGAAAAGTGATATATGACATTGTACAGCACAGGAACAAGTTTCAAATGAAAGAACAAAAAAGAAAATCATTAATATGTAAACTAAATCACATGTATGTCGTTCGCTCAATTAGGAATACAGGGAAACTGAAAAGTGTTATCTCGCACTGAATGGCACAGAAACAAATTTCCAAAGAAAGAACAGAAACGCAAAGCACAACTTTGTAAATTAAATGACATACGTGTCGCCTGTTCAATTATTATAACAGGAAAACTGAAAAGTGATATAAAGCACTGTACAGCACAGGAACAAGTTTCCATCGAAAGAACAGAAACGCAAAGAACAACTTTGTAAACTAATTTACATACGTGTCGCCTGTTCAATTATTATAACAGGAAAACTGAAAAGTGATATAACGCACTGTACAGCACAGAAACAAGTTTCCATCGAAAGAACAGAAACGCAAAGCACAACTTTGTAAACTAATTCACATACGTGTCGCCTGTTCAATTATTATACCAAAAAAACTGAAAAGTGATATAACGCACTGTACAGCACAGGAACAAGTTTCCATCGAAAGAACAGAAACGCAAAACACAACTTTGTAAACTAATTCACATACGTGTCGCCTGTTCAATTATTATAACAGGAAAACTGAAAAGTGATATATCACATTGTACAGCACAGAAACAAGTTTCCATCGAAAGAACAGAAACGCAAAGCACAACTTTGTAAATTAAATGACATACGTTTCGCCTGTCGAATTATTATAGCAGGAAAACTGAAAAGTGATATATGACATTGTACAGCAGAGGAACAAGTTTCAAATGAAAGAACAAAAAAGAAAATCATTAATTTGTAAACTAAATCACATGTGCGTCGCTCGCTCCATTAGGAATACAGGAAAACTGAAAAGTGATATATCTCACTGTACAGCACAAGAACAAGTTTCCAACGAAAGAACAGAAAAGCAAAGCACTACTTTAAACGGAATCACCTGTGTGTCGCTCGCTCAATTAGGAATACAGGAAAACTGAAAAGTGTTATTTCGCACTGTACGGCACAGAAACAAGATTCCGTTGAAAGAATAGATACACAAAGCAAAACTTTGTAAACTAATTCACATATGTGTCGCCTGTTCAATTATTATAACAGGAAAACTGAAAAGTGATATAACCCTAACCCTAACCCTAACCCTAAGCCCCTAACCCTAACCCGTAACCCTAACCCTAACACCTAACCCTAACCCTAACCCTAACCCTAACCCCTAACCCTAACCCTAACCCTAACACTAACCCTAACGCTAACCGTAACCCTAACCATATCCCTTACCCAGCCCTAACCTAACCCTAACCCTAACCCTAACCTGGAACAAGTTTCCAAGGAAAGAACATAAATGAAAAGCACTACTTTGTAACCTGAATCACATGTGTGTCACTCGCTCAATTAGGAATACAGGAAAACCGAAAAGTGTTATCTCGCACTGTACGGCACAGAAACAAGTTTCCATCGAAAGAACAGAAAGGCCAAGCACAACTTTGTAAACTAAATCACATACGTGTCGCCCGTTCAATTATTACAACAGGAAAACTGAAAAGTGATATATCACACTGTACAGCACAGAAACAAGATTCCAACCGAAGAACAGAAATCCAAAGCACTACTTTGTAAACTAAATCACATGTATGTCGTTCGCTCAATTAGGAATACAGGGAAACCGAAAAGTGTTATCTCGCACTGTATGGCACAGGAACAAGTTTCCATCGAAAGAACAGAAACGCAAAGCACAACTTTGTAAACTAATTCACATACGTGTCGCCTGTTCAATTATTATAACAGGAAAACTGAAAAGTGATATAACGCACTGTACAGCACAGAAACATGTTTCCATCGAAAGAACAGAAACGCAAAGCACAACTTTGTAAACTAATTCACATACGTGTCGCCTGTTTAATTATTATAACAGGAAAACTGAAAAGTGATATAATGCACTGTACAGCACAGAAACAAGTTTCCATCGAAAGAACAGAAAAGCAAAGCACAAGTTTGTAAATTAAATGACATACGTTTCGCCTGTTCAATTATTATAACAGGAAAACTGAAAAGTGATATATGACATTGTACAGCACAGGAACAAGTTTCAAATGAAAGAACAAAAAAGAAAATCATTAGTTTGTAAATTAAATTACATGTGCGTCGCTCGCTCCATTAGGAATACAGGAAAACTGAAAAGTGATATATCTCACTGTACAGCACAAGAACAAGTTTCCAACGAAAGAACAGAAAAGCAAAGCACTACTTTTAAACGGAATCACCTGTGTGTCGCTCGCTCAATTAGGAATACAGGAAAACTGAAAAGTGTTATCTCGCACTGTACGGCACACAAACAAGATTCCATTGAAAGAATAGATACACAAAGCAAAACTTTGTAAACTAATTCACATATGTGTCGCCTGTTCAATTATTATAACAGGAAAACTGAAAAGTGATATAACCCTAACCCTAACCCTAACCCTAACCCTAACCCCTAACCCTAACCCCTAACCCTAACCCTAACACCTAACCCTAACCCTAACCCTAACCCCTAACCCTAACCCTAACCCTAACCCTAACCCTAACCCCTAACCCTAACCCTAACCCTAACCCTAACCCCTAACCCTAACCCTAACCCTAACCCTAACCCCTAACCCTAACCCTAACCCTAACCTTAACCCTAACTTGTTCCTCACAGGAATAAGTTTCTAAGGAAAGAACATAAATGAAAAGCACTACTTTGTAAACTGAATCACATGTGTGTCACTCGCTCAATTAGGAATACAGGAAAACCGTAAAGTTTTATCTCGCACTGTACGGCACAGAAACAAGTTTCCATCGAAAGAACAGAAAGGCCAAGCACAACTTTGTAAACTAAATCACATACGTGTCGCCCGTTCAATTATTACAACAGGAAAACTGAAAAGTGATATATCACACTGTACAGCACAGAAACAAGTTTCCAACCGAAGAACAGAATTCAAAAGCACTACTTTGTAAACTAAATCACATGTATGTCGTTCGTTCACTTAGGAATACAGGGAAACCGAAAAGTGTTATCTCGCACTGTGTGGCACAGAAACAAATTTCCAAAGAAATAACAGAAACGCAAAGCACAACTTTGTAAATTAAATGACATACGTGTCGCCTGTTCAATTATTATAACAGGAAAACTTAAAAGTGATATAACGCACTGTACAGCACAGGAACAAGTTTCCATCGAAAGAACAGAAACGCAAAGCACAACTTTGTAAACTAATTCACATACGTGTCGCCTGTTCAATTATTATAACAGGAAAACTGAAAAGTGATATAACGCACTGTACAGCACAGGAAAATGTTTCCATCGAAAGAACAGAAACGCAAAGCACAACTTTGTAAACGAATTCACATACGTGTCGCCTGTTCAAGTATTATAACAGGAAAACTGAAAAGTGATATATGACATTGTACAGCACAGGAACAAGTTTCAAATGAAAGAACAAAAAAGAAAATCATTAGTTTGTAAACTAAATCACATGTGCGTCGCTCGCTCCATTAGGAATACAGGAAAACTGAAAAGTGATATATCTCACTGTACAGCACAAGAACAAGTTTCCAACGAAAGAACAGAAAAGCAAAGCACTACTTTTAAACGGAATCACCTGTGTGTCGCTCGCTCAATTAGGAATACAGGAAAACTGAAAAGTGTTATCTCGCACTGTACGGCACACAAACAAGATTCCATTGAAAGAATAGATACACAAAGCAAAACTTTGTAAACTAATTCACATATGTGTCGCCTGTTCAATTATTATAACAGGAAAACTGAAAAGTGATATAAACCTAACCCTAACCCTAACCCTAACCCTAAGCCCCTAACCCTAACTCCTAACCCTAACCCTAACACCTAACCCTAACCCTAACCCTAACCCTAACCCCTAACCCTAACCCTAACCCTAACCCTAACCCCTAACCCTAACCCTAACCCTAACCCTAACCCCTAACCCTAACCCTAACCCTAACCCTAACCCTAACCCTAACCCCTAACCCTAACCCTAACCCTAACCTTAACCCTAACTTGTTCCTCACAGGAATAAGTTTCTAAGGAAAGAACATAAATGAAAAGCACTACTTTGTAAACTGAATCACATGTGTGTCACTCGCTCAATTAGGAATACAGGAAAACCGAAAAGTTTTATCTCGCACTGTACGGCACAGAAACAAGTTTCCATCGAAAGAACAGAAAGGCCAAGCACAACTTTGTAAACTAAATCACATACGTGTCGCCCGTTCAATTATTACAACAGGAAAACTGAAAAGTGATATATCACACTGTACAGCACAGAAACAAGTTTCCAACCGAAGAACAGAATTCAAAAGCACTACTTTGTAAACTAAATCACATGTATGTCGTTCGTTCACTTAGGAATACAGGGAAACCGAAAAGTGTTATCTCGCACTGTGTGGCACAGAAACAAATTTCCAAAGAAATAACAGAAACGCAAAGCACAACTTTGTAAATTAAATGACATACGTGTCGCCTGTTCAATTATTATAACAGGAAAACTTAAAAGTGATATAACGCACTGTACAGCACAGGAACAAGTTTCCATCGAAAGAACAGAAACGCAAAGCACAACTTTGTAAACTAATTCACATACGTGTCGCCTGTTCAATTATTATAACAGGAAAACTGAAAAGTGATATAACGCACTGTACAGCACAGGAAAATGTTTCCATCGAAAGAACAGAAACGCAAAGCACAACTTTGTAAACGAATTCACATACGTGTCGCCTGTTCAAGTATTATAACAGGAAAACTGAAAAGTGATATATGACATTGTACAGCACAGGAACAAGTTTCAAATGAAAGAACAAAAAAGAAAATCATTAATATGTAAACTAAATCACATGTGCGTCGCTCGCTCCATTAGGAATACAGGAAAACTGAAAAGTGATATATCTCACTGTACAGCACAAGAACAAGTTTCCAACGAAAGAACAGAAAAGCAAAGCACTACTTTTAAACGGAATCACCTGTGTGTCGCTTGCTCAATTAGGAATACAGGAAAACTGAAAAGTGTTATCTCGCACTGTACGGCACACAAACAAGATTCCATTGAAAGAATAGATACACAAAGCAAAACTTTGTAAACTAATTCACATATGTGTCGCCTGTTCAATTATTATAACAGGAAAACTGAAAAGTGATATAACCCTAACCCTAACCCTAACCCTAAGCCCCTAACCCTAACCCGTAACCCTAACCCTAACACCTAACCCTAACCCTAACC
>NC_083365.1:4297500-4300000 GCF_030254825.1 Meriones unguiculatus | reverse complement strand
CCTGTTCAATTATTATAACAGGAAAACTGAAAAGTGATATATGACATTGTACAGCACAGGTACAAATTTCAAAAGAAAGAACAAAAAAGAAAATCACTAATTTGTAAACTAAATCACATGTGCGTCGCTCGCTCCATTAGGAATACAGGAAAACTGAAAAGTGATATATCTCACTGTACAGCACAAGAACAAGTTTCCAACGAAAAAACAGAAAATCAAAGCACTACTATTAAACGGAATCACCTGTGTGTCGCTCGCTCAATTAGGAATACAGGAAAACTGAAAAGTGTTATCTCGCACTGTACGGCACAGAAACAAGTTTCCATTGAAAGAATAGATACACAAAGCAAAACTTTTTAACCTAATTCGCATATGTGTTGCCTGTTCAATTATTATAACAGGAAAACTGAAAAGTGATATAACCCTAACCCTAACCCTAACCCTAACCCTAAGTCCCTAATCCTAACCCTAACCCTAATCCTAACCCTAACCCCTAACCCTAACCCTAACCCTAACCCTAACCCTAACCCCTAACCCTAACCCTAACCCTAACCGTAACCCTAACCATATCCCTTACCCAGCCCTAACCTAACCCTAACCCTAACCCTAACCCTAACCCTAACCCTAACCCTAACCCTAAACCTAAACCTAAACCTAACCCTAACTTGTTCCTAACAGGAACAAGTTTCCAAGGAAAGAACATAAATGAAAAGCACTACTCTGTAATCTAATTCACATATGTGTTGCCTGTTCAATTATTATAACAGGAAAACTGAAAAGTGATATAACCCTAACCCTAACCCTAACCTTAAGCCCCTAACCCTAACCCTAACCCTAACCCCTAACCCTAACCTTAACCCTAACCCTAACCCTAACCCCTAATCCTAACCCTAACCCTAACCATAACCCTAACCATATCCCTTACCCAGCCCTAACCTAACCCTAACCCTAACCCTAACCTTAACCCTAACTTGTAACAGGAACAAGTTTCCAAGGAAAGAACGTAAATGAAAAGCACTACTTTGTAAACTGAATCACATGTGTGTCACTTGCTCAATTAGGAATACAGGAAAACCGAAAAGTGTTATCTCGCACTGTACGGCACAGAAACAAGTTTCCATCGAAAGAACAGAAAAGCAAAGCACAACTTTGTAAACTAAATCACATACGTGTCGCCCGTTCAATTATTACAACAGGAAAACTGAAAAGTGATATATCACACTTTACAGCACAGAAACAAGTTTCCAACCGAAGAACAGAAATCCAAAGCACTACTTTGTAAACTAAATCACATGTGTGTCACTAGCTCAATTAGGAATACAGGGAAACAGAAAAGTGTTATCTCGAACTGTATGGCACAGAAACAAATATCCAAAGAAATAACAGAAACGCAAAGCACAACTTTGTAAATTAAATGACATACATTTCGCCTGTTCAATTATTATAACAGGAAAACTGAAAACTGATATAACGCACTGTACAGCACAGAAACATGTTTCCATCGAAAGAACAGAAACGCAAGGCACAACTTTGTAAACTAATTCACATACGTGTCGCCTGTTCAATTATTATAACAGGAAAACTGAAAACTGATATAACGCACTGTACAGCACAGAAACATGTTTCCATCGAAAGAACAGAAACGCAAGGCCCAACTTTGTAAACTAATTCACATACGTGTCGCCTGTTCAATTATTATAACAGGAAAACTGAAAAGTGATATAACGCACTGTACAGCACAGGAACAAGTTTCCATCGAAAGAACAGAAACGTAAAGCAGAACATTTTAAACTAATTCACATATGTGTCGCCTGTTCAATTAATATAACAGGAAAACTGAAAAGTGATATATCGCATTGTACAGCACAGGAACAAGGTTTCATCGAAAGAACAGAAAAGCAAAGCACAACTTTTTAAACGAATTCACATATGTGTCTCTTGTTCAATTAGTATAACATGAAAACTGAAAAGTGATATATGACATTGTACATCACAGGAACAAGTTTCAAATGAAAGAACAAAAAAGAAAATCACTAATATGTAAACTAAATCACATGTGAGTCGCTCGCTCCATTAGGAATACAGGAAAACTGAAAAGTGATATATCTCACTGTACAGCACAAGAACAAGTTTCCAACGAAAGAACAGAAAATCAAAGCACTACTTTTAAACGGAATGACCTGTGTTTCGCTCGCTCAATTAGGAATACGGGAAAACTATAAAGTGTTATCTCGCACTGTACGGCACAGAAACAAGTTTCCATTGAAAGAACAGAAACTCAAAGCACAACTTTGTAAACTAATTCACATATCTGTCGCCTGTTCAATTATTATAACAGGAAAACTGAAAAGTGATATAACCCTAACCCTAACCCTAAGCCCCTAACACTAAGCCTAACCCTAATCCTAACCCTAACCCTAACCCCTAACCCTAACCCTAACCCTAACCCTAACGCTAACCCTAAACCCTAACCCTAACACTAACCCTAACCGTAACCCTA
>NC_083365.1:4290000-4292500 GCF_030254825.1 Meriones unguiculatus | reverse complement strand
CACAGAAACCAGTTTCAAATGAAAGAACAAAAAAGAAAATCACTAATTTGTAAACTAAATCACATGTGCGTCGCTCGCTCCATTAGGAATACAGGAAAATTGAAAATTGATATATCTCACTGTACAGCACAAGAACAATATTCCAACGAAAGAACAGCAAAGCAAAGCACTACTTTTAAACGAATCACCTGTGTGTCGCTTGCTCAATTAGGAATACAGGAAAACTGAAAAGTGTTATCTCGCACTGTATGGCACAGAAACAAGTTTCCATTGAAAGAATAGTTACACAAAGCAAAACTTTGTAAACTAATTCACATATTTGTCGCCTGTTCAATTATTATAACAGGAAAACTGAAAAGTGATATAACCCTAACCCTAACCCTAACCCTAACCCTAACCCTAACCCCTAACCCTAACCCTAACCCTAACCCTAACCCCTAACCCTAACCCTAACCCTAACCCTAACCCTAACCCCTAACCCTAACCCTAACCCTAACCCTAACCCCTAACCCTAACCCTAACCCCTAAACCTAACCCTAACGCTAACAGTAACCCTAACCATATCCCTTACCCAGCCCTAACCTAACCCTAACCCTAACCCTAACCCCTAACCCTAACTTGTTCCTAACAGGAACAAGTATCCAAGGAAAGAACGTAAATGAAAAGCACTACTTTGTAAACAGAATCACATGTGTGTCACTCGCTCAATTAGGAATACAAGAAAACTGAAAAGTGTTATCTCGCACTGTACCGCACAGAAACCAGTTTCCATCGAAAGAACAGAAACGCAAAGCACAACTTTGTAAACTAAATCACATACGTGTCGCCCGTTCAATTATTACAACAGGAAAACTGAAAAGTGATATATCACATTGTACAGTACAGGAAGAAGTTTCAAATGAAAGAACAAATAATAAAATCACTAATTTGTAAACTAACTAAATCACATGTGTGTCGCTCGCTCCATTAGGAATACAGGAAAACTGAAAAGTGATATATCTCACTGTACAGCACAATAACAAGTTTCCAACGAAAGAACACAAAAGCAAAGCACAACTTTGTAAACTAATTCACATATGTGTTGCCTGGTCAATTATTATAACAGGAAAATTGAAAAGTGATATAACCCTAACCCTAACCCTAACCCTAAGCCCCTAACCCTAACCCTAACCCTAACCCTAACCCTAACCCTAACCCTAACCCTAACCCCTAACCCTAACCATAACCCTAACCCTAACCCCTAACCCTAACCCTAACCCTAACCGTGAACCCTAACCATATCCCATACCCAGCCCTAACCTAACCCTAACCCTAACCCTAACCCTAACCCTAACCCTAACCCTAACCTTAACCCTAACTTGTTCCTAACAGGAACAAGTTTCCAAGGAAAGAACTTAAATGAAAAGCACTACTTTGTAAACTAAATCACATGTGTGTCACTCGGTCAATTAGGAATACAGGGAAACCGAAAAGTGTTATCTCGCACTGTATGGCACAAAAACAAATTTCCAAAGAAATAACAGAAACGCAAAGCACAACTTTGTAAATTAAATGACATACGTTTCGCCTGTTCAATTATTATAACAGGAAAACTGAAAAGTTATATAACGCACTGTACAGCACAGAAACATGTTTCCATCGAAAGAACAGAAACACAAGGCACAACTTTGTAAACTAATACACATATGTGTCGCCTGTTCAATTATTATAACAGGAAAACTGAAAAGTGATATAACGCACTGTACAGAACAGGAACAAGTTTCCATCGAAAGAACAGAAACGCAAAGCACAACTTTTTAAACTAATTCACATACGTGTCTCCTGTTCAATTATTATAACAGGAAAACTGAAAAGTGATTTAATGCACTGTACAGCACAGAAACCAGTTTCAAATGAAAGAACAAAAAAGAAAATCACTAATTTGTAAACTAAATCACATGTGCGTCGCTCGCTCCATTAGGAATACAGGAAAATTGAAAATTGATATATCTCACTGTACAGCACAAGAACAATATTCCAACGAAAGAACAGCAAAGCAAAGCACTACTTTTAAACGAATCACCTGTGTGTCGCTTGCTCAATTAGGAATACAGGAAAACTGAAAAGTGTTATCTCGCACTGTATGGCACAGAAACAAGTTTCCATTGAAAGAATAGTTACACAAAGCAAAACTTTGTAAACTAATTCACATATTTGTCGCCTGTTCAATTATTATAACAGGAAAACTGAAAAGTGATATAACCCTAACCCTAACCCTAACCCTAACCCTAACCCCTAACCCTAACCCTAACCCTAACCCTAACCCTAACCCCTAACCCTAACCCTAACCCTAACCCTAACCCTAACCCCTAACCCTAACCCTAACCCTAACCCTAACCCCTAACCCTAACCCTAACCCCTAAACCTAACCCTAACGCTAACAGTAACCCTAACCATATCCCTTACCCAGCCCTAACCTAACCCTAACCCTAACCCTAACCCCTAACCCTAACTTGTTCCT